>NC_092279.1:17765240-17847740 GCF_036320965.1 Panulirus ornatus
TGTGCTTCGGAAGGATATGGCCAGGGCGTGACTCTAGATATGAAATTAGCGAAGGAGTAGTTAGTACAAGACCTTCATCAATGGTAATGAGAGCCACCTGGTGGGGAGACGAAGGGTTAACTACAGGTGTGGTGCTTCCAAAGGGGGAAGTAGGAAGAGGAGAAGGAGGAGGAGGAGGAGGAGGAGGAGGAAGTGGGTGGAGGAGGAGGAGAAATGACTGCACGTGGAAGGGTGGAACGACTGCACGTGAAGCCAGGCGTATGTCTCCCTACATTTGTAAATACGTAATGAAACAGAGCTCGGTGATGTAATGTAATTATGTACCGCGAGTGGTGTAATGTAATTATGTACCGCAAGTGGTGTAATCATGATGATGTAATCACGTACCGCAGGTGATGTAATTGGGTACAAGAGTTGAGGTGTGATATAATTCTATTGTGAATTTAAGGAGCACGAAAGAGATTGCACGAAAGTAACGTTATAAGTAACGTTATAAGTAACGATGTTAAGTAATAATTAGTGAGTCATTATGTGACCTTTTGACCTCGAAAGATGGTTATTAATGATCTTCTACGATGCCCTCGGGGCAAATATTGTTCACACGGGGACAGTAACGATCGTCTTCACCTACAGCTGACCTGGGGCCGGCAGGTGTCAAAGCATACAGGTGTCTTACTGTGCAGGTGCCTAAGAACGCAGGGGGTCATGTTAATATACAAATATCTTCCATTCGTCTCTAGTGAGATACGTGTCTTTCTGCCAATTTGGGCTACGGAGGCTCTGAGGGGCGTGGCACTCCTGACGGAGGGAAGGGAAGTGGGGGTGCGGGCTCCCTGAGCTGCTGGTGGGTAACGGCAAAAGAGAGGAGGTAAACACGGGTCCTCGGACGGACGTGCCATGGCCGAGGCGCCTGTTACCCGCCAGCCCGCCGCCTAGCGACACAGGAGAGTGTTTGGTTAGGGCAGGAAACTGTTGCTATGTTTGTGGCTACTCAAGGATGTTCACCCCTCCTGCAGCAGGACGGGTACGGTCTTGAAGCACAGCGGTGCGATCCCTGAACACGACGGGACGACCACTGAACACGACGGTACGACCTCTGAAGCACAGCGGTACGATCCCTAAACACGACGGTACGACCACTAAACACGACGGTACGACCAGTGAACACGAACGGATGCGATTCTGTGGCGGCCTGGTCTCTCTCTACCTCATCCCCAGAGAGTGAGGCCCCAAGCCTAGCCATCTACACCGACGGGTTGTTAGCGTCGCGATGATAGTGATGAAAGATGGTGATGCCACCGGAACTCATGGGGGGATGATGATGATGATGACGCCCTCAGCGGTGAAAGTGACGATTGTGAGGAAAGCGACACACAACAATGACACCGATGACAATGGTATCGGCGAGAAAGAATTTATTTTCGAGGAAAAAAAATGTACATAAAAACAGAGTATATATCAATATAATAATCACGTGACTTCCCTTATCGGCACGGCAATTCATCCATCAACAGCACCAAAGCAAGAGAGCATTCAAACAAAATCAAATGGGAAAAAATGAAACTGGAAAATGCCACATCAAGTACTAGGGGTAACTCTTGAAAATTCTGTGGCTCTCAGGCATCGCTCAAGGGCGCCGTAAGAAATGTACCAAGACGCGGAAGTCGGTGTCAACACTCCATGACGTCACAGGAGGTCTGTCTAACCCACGCGCGACTCGTTACAGACAGCAAGACAAAACTTACTCTTCTTACTATAACCATTCCTGCTACGTTACTAGCGTCGATGTTCGTGCGTACGTACACCCCCCCCCCCGTGGGAAGGGGTAGAACTTAAGTACCTTAAATGTAAAGGTGAATTCTATATGTAAATTACACGGAGTTTCTCCTCGCGACATTGTTTTTTTCCCCTATTCCTGTAGTTATGATGGGATAACGGTCATAACCTTTTTAGCACGACAGTAAAACCTGAAGATATGAGGGTCTGGCCTTTGAGCTGGCCATTCTGAGGGTCGTGACGACGTGCCCAAGAGTCGTACCATTAAGAGGTCAATTTTCGCCTGCTTCCTATAATACCTATACTAAAATAATCAATACTGTGCTGCATAGCTTTGCAATCATCTACCGTATTGGGTCCACTTTCCGGTGCGGCAACACTGCTTCTTCGGCAACAGCAACACCAGGCCAGGCCGGCTCCAGACCACTTCCCTACATTACAAATAGCAATTATGATGCAAGAGTACTTTCCCTAGTAATCCACCCCCACCCCCCTCTCACAATGCTCAGGGGGGGGGAGACCTGCCCTGGGGTAGGGGGCTAGGGGTTGAGCTAGGACACAAACGGAGGAAGGGAGGGGGGGGGGGGGAGAGACGGAAGAGGCAAATGAGATGGAAAAGGCAAGCGGGAAAAAGAGGACCATGGGAGGAGTAATTTGCAGCTGGGTTAAAATACAGACATATCACTTCCCGCTAACCACATACAACAGCAACATTTTTTCGTCTATCATTTCAAAGTTTATGTTAAAAAAAAAAAACACTTTAGGTAACACATAAAAGAGTAAACGCTTATACCACATTCATATATAAACACTTACGTGATAAAAAAAAAAATAAAAACGAAACCTACGGCACTATCAGCTTATACCGGAAACATTAGGAAAGTCATATTCTTAAAGGCTTGCTAACAATGCACTAATCCTGCACACACAGCCAGACTCGCGAATGTTTCCCCACCTCATAGTTTCCGGGGTAACATTACCTTTCCCGTCGTCATTATGTTTTTTTTTCAGCTACGAGTTCCCTTGAAGCGAAACATTTTCAAGGCACCATCACCGTGAACTCTCCGACCCGAAGCAATGTTAACAAGCATAACTATCGTCCAGTAGCTGTATGTCAATCTCCAAAACTATTAATTCATTACCCACAGCTCTAACTACCAAGTTAGCACGTCTTTCTGAATTATCTTATAACTGATTTTACCGGTATCATATTGCCAGGCTCAAATCACCGGCTGACCGATTTCAACATGCGTACTCAAAGACGTTTAAATCACGTTAAACATTGCTAGTTGTCGAAAACTTACTTGGAATGCCATATTTCCATCCCTACTAACTTACTGAGTATATTATTATGACGCTGTAACTAATAGTTACCTAAAGTTAAGGAAGAGTCAGCAGATTTGCTTAACCCCTGCCTAAGAGTACATATGTTTATAGCGATTAAAAAGGCTAAATCTGGCGCGCACCTCAATGTCTATTTCTGGCGAGAGACGGTAACTGTTCTCGGAGTTTTACGATCTTTCGTTTACAACTCATCCGTTTTAAAGTATATACTTTATTCTGAATCACATCCAATATATATATATGCTATATTTTCAGTTTCATCTCATAAATCATGACGCTTTTGACTATCATCAGTTTGACGGTTCTTAAATCCAATCATTATCGTACATGCAGCCTCACGGACATTGTGTAAAACAAACTATTTGAGTGAGTTTGCCATCTGTATACCGCAAACATACTGACAAAGTCGCGCATAATAAACGTCAAATAGCCTACAAAAGGAACTCACTGCTGGGAAAGGTTAGCTGGTCACTGGGCGGATGAAAATACCAGATAAAAAAAAAAAAGTGCAAGCAAGCGTATCTTGCGATGCCAACTGTTGTTACAACGATACGGACACTTGCCTTCCCGGCCCACATCCCCCCCGGACGGTCGGTGACGTCATTCATTCATCGCTCCTCACTTTCTCTGCCGGCGCACATGGGGAACCTAAACTCCAACTTCCTACTTACTCATCACTTAGAATGAATCAATACTTATTTGTAACTCTGTGATACATCCCTCAGCGGCTCCTGGGCAACGAAATGCTTCCAGTTCATTCGCGACGAGACCTCCCCCGCTCCCAACATGGACGAACCTAACCTCCCTCCGCGGCGCCTCCTCCTCAGGCCATCGAATCAACCGTCGGTCGACACGGAAACGACGTAAATGGCTGGTATACCATTTCCGTATCCATGGTCCTGGGTAGAATTCTTGCACCTGAGTGGTGCACATGGTGTTGCTGGCTCTGGTTAGCACTTCCCTCGCAAACTTTATGAACCAAGTCTGAGGAGAAGCTCCGTGCGTCGTGCAGTAAAAGACTTCAAGCGGAGCAATACACCCGGGTTAAAAGTGTCGACATCATGGTACACGGTGATCGCGTAACCATCTTATTTGCATATCCTCACGGTACAGTGTTATTGTACATTCTTTATCATGTTAAGTACCGTCATGGTACATGGTACCTTGTTTCATATCAACATAGTAGGCATTCACATCATCATGGTAGGTCTACACAGGATCATGGTAGGTCTGTCTACAGTCGCTTCTAGGAAACAATAGACCTTTTTTGAGACGAATTTTCTCTTAATTTATTCAACTGCTCATGAAAGTGATGACATGATCCAAATTTCTTTTCCTTCCTCTCTCTTTACACCTTGAAGAACTATCACAGGTTTCGAGACACGAGATACATATTCAGTTCCACAAGGATTCCTGTTACTTCTTTTAGAAAATGGGACGCATACCTTTTGTTTTTCTCTTAAAATTTTGAAGTCCCGTTTTCTTCCAGCGGAGATTTAAGATAAAAAAAAAAAAGAATTGCGGAAAAAGTAAAACCCGTTTGAGTACGGGAAAATTCAAATTATGAATACGCAAAAATAGAAACAGAAAATAACTGTAAACCACCTGTCGTATATATATTACAGTAAAGTATTACACAAAATTACAGGAGTTGCCTAAAACATTACACACGGACCACAAAACTTGAACACCACGGCACGGGCCTTGGCCTTTGACCTAACCTTGTAAAGATCAGGTCAAAGGCTAAGCCATTATACACCCATGGGGTCGTACTCTTGTCCTCTCATGCTCCAGTAGTTAAAGCAAAGCACAACTACACACCCCCCTGACTGTGCTGCAGACAGCCTTCAAGGGCGAGCGGGCCATAATGGGTCATAAGAGTTCAAAAGCGCCCACGCAGTCCTTACCCGCCTCATGAAGGGCTTGGCCGCCAAATCATACGCCTCTCACAGCAGTCTGGCCTCACAATACAGTAGAGTCTGATAACGCACTTGCTATCGCGTGTGCTTCTGCCACAATAAAGTTTAAAATACCCCTTGTTGTGTGCGTTTAAAACACACCATACTGTTTCATTCTTCTTAAACGACTGAACGACACACAGATGCCTCCGTCAAACTCCCGCTGGTGTAGGGAGTGGTCAGGAACATTTAATAGAGAATTATGCAAAGGTTATAACATCATACCCTTAACACTGCCGTCTCTCGCTACTACATATATATATATATATATATATATATATATATATATATATATATATATATATATATATATATATATATGATAACAGTAATGAGTCAATTATCTTTGTTTCTTCTTGCCATCTTGTCTTCTTGCCAATGTGGAATCGAACAAAACAAGATATCAAACAGATAAGAGCATCACTTGAGGGAGTGTAAGAGAGGAGAAGAGGTTCAGGTGTTGGGTATCATAATGCCTGGATGCAGCAGTGATGGGGGCGGCCAAGGAGGAGTAGGCGCTCCTCGCCTCCTCTCGACGTTGGCATTTCCACCCTTGACGAACCGGACAATATTTCCACACTTTTGTTTTTCTTGACTGTATTTTTCGTCGCGATGATGTGGTGTTCCCTCTGCCTGTGAGACAGCAGAGCCTGAATGGAGGCATGTAAATACCGAGAAATGACTCTGCATACAAATGAATCAAAGATGAAAAATTACGACTGTTCAAGTATCATCTTCCAACACGAACCAATATTGTGTAACTAATACTACATCAATAAACTGCATCCCATCGCCATAATTACATTCTAGAGATACAGCAGCAAATGCTTTAACATAGAAGAAAAAAATAAATAAATAAACATAAGATGACACGATGATGGTCCGACCTACGTAGAACCGACCGACCGACCAGCCAGCCACTTGGGTGTGTATAAACAAACATGGCGGCATCTGGTTTCTGCCTCGGGCCGCGCAAATATTGAATCACCTTGGGCGTCCAGTAAAGGCCAAATCAGCGCGCCAAAGCACAGCCATTGTTATGTTGTCCCCCAGCTGGCTCACGAGCTACGTGCTGAGAAATGCTTGGTATCAATTACAGATGGTTTTAGCCACTTATTTTCCTAATGCTTTGTTCATTCCCGGCACGTCTCGCGGGCTCCTGTGGAATTATCAAACACGCCCAGGAATATCCTACCAGAAGAATGGGTTATAATAAAGGCTGACACAATAATTATTTTAAGAATAATAGCCACAATAAAACGTAAAAATAAATGAATAACTTTTTTATACGACGATACAATGCTTGAGCACGACGGTTCGACCCTTGAGCACGACGGTACGACCCTTAATCAAGCACGACGGGACGACCCTTAGATAAGATGGCCTTGCTTTTGACCTGACTCTGGAGGAGTCAGGTCAAAAGGTCGAACGGTCGTATTTAAGGATCATATCACGTGTTTAAAGAGTCGTTCCGTTGTGGTCAAGGGTCGTACCGCTATGGTCAAGGGTCGTACCGTTGTGTTCAAGGGTCGTGCCGTTGTGTTCAAGGGTCGTACCGTCGTAGTCATGATAAGGGTTAAGACTGCAGGTGTGACCTGTTCACTAATATTGGGTGAGGTGGGGAGAGGAGGGGCGATGAGGCAATGATAGGGAGGGAAGAAGATTACGAGGCACAGAGGCGTTGGGGTGGAAAGCGTTTGCGTTTGGGGTGAGCGTCGTCTCGTGGAGGTGGGGAGATAGAGGGAGTGTAGGGAGGGGAAGATGGATATACGCTGGGGAACGCTGATGTGGTGGGGTGGGGGAAACCGTGGGTAAGGGAGGAGAGGATAGGGGTGGGGAGATGAGACGGGTGGCTGGTGGGGAGATGAGGGATGGGTGGCTGGTAGGGAGGAAGGAAAATGAGACAATTAGGCACGGGTGTGGTGCCACGGAAACCAATCCTGAGAATGACCAAAGACCCTCGGAAGACCATCAAGGTCACGTCTCAGACCCCGAGTTACTGACAAGGGACCTTCAGAGGACCATCAAGGTCAAGTTTCAGACCCCGAGTTACTGACCAGGGACCTTCGGAAGACCATCAAGGTCAAGTTTCAGACCCTGAATTACTGACCACGGACCTTCGGAAGACCATCAAGGTCAAGTTTCAGACCCTAAGTCAATCTCTCGTGACCCCAGACAACACCGTCGGGCTTGGGGGGTCGGACGGAGGATCCAATGCCAACCCGGCGCAGCCACACTCGCCTGGGATCCTATACGTGAAGGCCCAGGGGGCAAGCAAGGAGGCGGGACTGGGAATCCCAGGGACGGCCAGGGATTACCACTATCATGTGCGTGTCTGACCCTCGTGGTCGGACCAGGAGGAGGAGGAGGAGGAGGAACTGGGATGCAAAAACAAGCAAAACAGGAAAGAAGGAATAACTAATATACGCAGCAACAAAAGAATATAACAGTACAGAGGAATTGGAATGAGAGAGAGAGAAAAAAAAACACAGAAGGAAGTAGACGACATGAGAAGGCAGGAGGGATGGAAGACTGCGAAGGTCATGCACTTAGCTTAGAACTAGTGGGACAGTACAAGCTGGTCGAGGAACGGTACAGGCTGGTCGAGGAACGGTACAAGCTGGTCGACTGACGGTACAGGCTGGTCGAGGGAGGGTACAGACCGGTCGAGGGAACAGTACAGGCTGGTCAAGGGACAGTACAGGCTGGTCGAGGAACGGTACAGGCTGGTCGAGGGAGGGTACAGACCAGTGGAGGGGACAGTACAGGCTGGTCGAGGGAGGGTACAGGCTGGTCGAGGGAGGGTACAGACCAGTGGAGGGGACAGTACAGGCTGGTCGAGGGAGGGTACAGGCTGGTCGAGGGACAGTACAGGCTGGTCGAAGGGCAATACAGCATCATAGAGGGACAATATGGGCAGGTTGAGGGACAGAACAGGCTGGTCGTGGGAGAGTAAAGACTGGTCGAGGGACAGATAGGCTGGTAATGTACGGCTAACGATGGTACACAGACTCAACGAGGAACGTCACGACAGAGTCATACGATAATCTTGGACATGGAGTAAACGAGGGAGTGGAGAAGATCAGAAAATAAAAAGGAAGATATGAAGAGAAAGACAGGACTGATGAGGAAGGGGGAGGACGAGTCTACAGACGGAGCAGGAGGTCAGGACACAGCATAACTCGGGAAATAAGAGTCATAAAGCAGAAACCACCAAGAGGAGAGACATGAATGACGACTCAAGAGGGCCAGACACAGACCTGGAACCACAGAGACACACGATAGACAAGGGAAGTAGATAGGAGGAGGGAGGCGGCGGGTAGCGTGAGCGACCACACGAAGGACTTTACGAGTAAAAATGAATCAGCAAGAAGCTTTGAGGGTCGGGGGTCCATGGCGTCCTGGGTTGGTGTACATATAAGTTCTATACACACAAGCTGCGCAGACCTTCTGTTCACATTACTGCCAGATCATCCACTACACACACACACACGCACGCACACACACACACACACACACACACGCACACACACACACACACACAAATCCGCCATATATCCTCAATCTATCTAAACATCACAAGAATATACACAAAGATTACGAAGTATTGGCTCATTCTCATTCTCAAGTTCGGGACGGTGAGAGACATAAAATGGACAGATATGGCGACGTGATGAGGCCCCCAGAGAACAGGTCCAGCCGGCCAGCCCCGTCGCCCTCACCTGCTATAAAACCATAATAGCACCGGGAGTGGCGAGGACGCAGTCATAAGCGACACGACCCATAAGGACGACTGCACGACTCATAAAAAAACGACTGTAAGACACATGAGAATGACGGTGCGGCCCTTGAGCACAAGGGTATACGACCCACATGTCACTTTTCCATTTCAGGCAAGAACCACCAGCTGAAGACATCAATCTAGGCAAGAACCACCACCTGAAGACGTCACTTCAGGCAAGAACCACCAGCTGAAGACATCAATCTAGGCAAGAACCACCACCTGAAGACGTCACTTCGGGCAAGAACCATCGCCTGAAGACGTCACTTCAGGCAATAACCACCACATGAAGACGTCACTTCAGGCAAGAACCACCACCTGAAGACGTCACTTCAGGCATGAACCACTACCTGAAGACATCACTTCAGGCAAGAACCACCACCTGAAGACGTCACTTCAGGCAAGAACCACCACCTGAAGACGTCACTTCAGGCAAGAACCACCACCTGAAGACACCACTTCAGGCAATAACCACCACATGAAGACGTCACTTCAGGCAAGAACCACCACCTGAAGACGTCACTTCAGGCAAGAACCACTACCTGAAGACATCACTTCAGGCAAGAACCACCACCTGAAGACGTCACTTCAGGCAAGAACCACCACCTGAAGACGTCACTTCAGGCAAAAACCACCACATGAAGACACCACTTCAGGCAAGAACCACCACCTGAAGACGTCACTTCAGGCAATAACCACCACCTGAAGACGTCACTTCAGGCAAGAACCACCACCTGAAGATGTCACTTCAGGCAAGAACCACCACCTGAAGACGTCACTCCAGGCAAGAACGAACACATGAAGGACGTCACATTACGTGACTAACTTCTTGAAGTAAAACTTCCAAAACCTTCACTCCTGACTAAGACACGCCTCACCAGCGCCGTGATGAAGCGAGTGGCAGTACCCGACGGGGTGTAATTCGCAACCCGGTTTGCCTTGATGTATTCTTGGTAGATTACACGTACACAGGTACTGGTCAGTGCAGCCACAAGCACCTGGGAACTGACCTCTCACTTGACTTATGGAAGGAGGTCAGGAATCAAGTGTCTTTCTGACCGAAGGAGGAGGTCAAAAGTCATGTTCATTTACTAATGACTGACCTCTCACTGCATTGCAGAATGAGGTTTGAGGTCAGAGACATAATGATCTCACAAAATTCCATTACGGGGGTGTGGAAAGTCGGCTTAAATCTGCGAAGGAGAAATGGCTTGTTAACAGTCGTTAAGATGCAGAAATGACCTGTTGACAGTCGTTCAGATGCAGAAATGACCTGTTAACAGTCGTTAAGATGCAGAAATGACCTGTTAACAGTCGTTAAGATGTAGAAATGACCTGTTAACAGTCGTTAAGATGCAGAAATGACCTGTTAACAGTCGTTAAGATGCAGAAATGACCTGTTAACAGTGGTTAAGATGCAGAAATGACCTGTTAACAGTCATTAAGATGCAGAAATGACCTGTTAACGGTCGTTAAGATGCAGAAATCACCTGTTAACAGTCATTAACATGCATAATTGACCTGTTAACAGTCGTTAAGATGCTCATTGTCAATATCTTTTTATCATACTCATCACTATCATCTCCTACAGCATCACGTTATCAATACTATCCCCCTAGGGTCACTATGCTACCATAATTATCACCAACACCCACATCTCCCGCCATCACAACCACTCTTTCTTCAATCTCATCCCAACACATTTGATCAATACCACCGCCACCAGGAACTAAGCAATCCACCACAAGAAACCTAGGATAGTCAACCATCGACGGTCCAAGTACGTTTCTCTTCCTTTCTATTCATCTATCCATCGCTTCTCTTCTATCTACCTACTTTCCCCTAGAGCCATTCTCCTGTCTTCCTCAAGTTTCTCCTCAACCCCTACCTGAACACCAGTACCTTCAACCCTTTCATTAAAAGGTTTCTGGCTCCTAAACATTCGAAAACCAGTTTTGGGGGAACACATGAGAGTTGGGAATAAAAACCAGCGGGCAGTTATCTTCAGCGGTACTGGGCTCCCAGATCCCTCTGCGCCTCCCAGTTTTCCGCCGGACCGAGATCCTTCTTGAAAACCCGTCTACCTTCCCCCTAAATACAACTACATCTACTACTACCTTCGACAAATCATCCCTTCCCCCATCTATAATATTCATCTCCCTTCCCTAAGCTATCATTCCAAAACTCTTATCAAATATCTAAGTTTTCTCCAACTCACACCCAGGATTGAATGACCAGACCATCTGGTAGCCTTTTACATTCGCTGGTGTTACCGGACTCCGCCTCCCTGCCTCGAGCGAAAAGTCACCTCCGACGAAGGTCGAATCACCGGAGTACAATCTCGTCGAAGCACCTCTCCCTCCAAAGCTTCTTGAGTCCACCATTTCCCTGCTGTTGACTGTAGCGCAAGCTTGGACCTGCAGTGGCTCCCTGGAGTGGGCCTCCTTGGGGATTATACAATAAATATCGAATAATAATCGCGTCTCTCCACAAGACTTCGATATTGCTCTGCACGAGAGTTAAGTCCACCGGGTATGATGAGGGTTCTGGTCGAACCAGGTTAATCCATCCATCTCTGATGGAAAAAGAAAATGTATCATTCATTTCTGGTCTCGTGTCATGTTCTCTTCACGTGTGAGGCATCGGTATACAGGAATGGTGTCACAGAATCAAATGATGGTGTCACAGAATCAAGTGACAGCATCACGGATGATAACATGACAACAGAAATGATGAAACACCTCCATACCACAGTGTACTTCGACTCGATCCATAACGCTGGGCAAACATAACGAAAAATATATTTATAAAAATACGAGAGGACTTGCATCCCTGAGAAGAGTTAAAACTCCCGCGTTATCCCAAGGAAAAAAGAAACTAATAATGTCTATTCTTTTTTGCGTAATCGTCGTAATAATAATAATCACAGATTTGGAACGCACCTGAAGTTCCGCCGACAATTCTGACGCGGTGAAAATCCACTTGCCGGCGGCAAGTGGATGATTACTGTCTTCTCTGAGAGTGGAGTTCAGACGGCGAACCCTCGCCCTGCGCCGGCTCCTGCAAACGAACCAACCTTGGCCTAGCCTGTCGCTCGGACCTTCCCCTCACCTGCACTCTCTCTCTCTCTCTCTCTCTCTCTCTCTCTCTCTCTCTCTCTCTCTCTGATTTGGTCGGTGACGTCCACTCGGGAGGAGGTGTGGAGTGTGTCCAGATTAACTTTTGGGTGATGTCAGACCACAGGAGACTGACTGCTCAAGGAAGTGTCTTGACTGATCAGGGGAGAGGAGCGGAATGCGCACTCGAACGAACGAGAGTTGGGAGAGGGTGAGGAGTTGGAGAGAGGAGGAGGAGGAGGAGGAGGGAGAGTGTGTGTGTGTGTGGGAGCTGAGTGTTGGAGACAAGAGGAAGGAGTGTGCCTGAAGGGGTGAGGCGCAGATGTGGGGGTGTAGGAGAATGCTAGAGCTGAGCTGCGAGAAGGAGAAGAGCAAAAAGGATTCTAGAGAGGAAGGAGAGTAAGCTCTAGAGGGGGTGACAGCACTTGACGGGTGTGGTAGGGGCAGTCGGGAGACAGCAGAGGGCCACGAACCACAGTGTGTGTGGGAGGGGAAGGGTAGGAAGATAGAAGGGGTGCGACAACAGTGTCGGGAGGTAAGGCAAGGGAGGGAGGGATGACGCCACTGGCCCTGACACGCCACACTCACACTACTCAGTGAATCGAGAGTAGCTCACGTGCGGATAAACTGGCCATTATCTAATTACCCGGGTGGATACAGGCGTGTCACCTGCGTTAATAATCAATCTATACTGTACGGTGAGGGAGTTTTACACTCCAGGAGCCACATCTCTTAAACTTTCTCTGGGGTGGCTACTCCTTTGTTTTCAAGCTTCTCTATACGCTATCTATATTCACAATCTCATCATTCAACTGATTCCAATCATCCGCCACTCGTATACGACAAAATCACTCCTTTCCATCTTTTCCAAAAGATTTTTCTCTCTCTCAAGTTCTTTATGGTCTTTGGCTGTTCCATTCCTTCATCTTTCGAAGAACTGGCCACGGTTGGTGACGTCATCAAACTGGTTTAAAATGTTTGACAGATGTAAGAACTCTTTGTCCTTCCCGGCAAACTCCGCATTCTTAATTCTGGCACCAATCTTTACTGCCCTCCTCTCGACCTTCTCTATCAGTTCTTTGTGCGTCTTGAGGCGCGGTGGGCCGAACTTGAGAAGCATATACTAGTTTGGGGCTTAAGCAGGATGTGAACAGCTTGCTGAATATTTCCTTATTCATATACTTGAACGCAGTTCAAAGATATGCCAACAGACAGCGTCTCTCCTTCAGTGTGTGTGTGCGTGTGTGTGTGTGTGTGTGTTTCTGCTGCGAGTCCACATGAAGATGCCTCATGATGTGGCAAATGTGTGGAAAAAAAATGATATCTGATGGCCGCCTATAGCGAGACCAAGGAGACTCTTCTTGCCACCTCCGCAAAATACATACGGAAGCCGAGGACAGATCACTGGTTGACTGGGACAGGACATGACTATGTGGGTGCAGACGTCTGGATCTGACCAGAATATGGTCACCGAAGTTAGGCTAGGCTAGGCTAGGTTAGGCTCGGCTAGGTTAGGTTAGGCTAGGCTAGGCTAGGTTAAGTTAGGTTAGGCTAGGCTAGGCTAGGCTAGGTTAAGTTAGGTTAGGCTAGGCTAGGCTAGGCTAGGCTAGGCTAGGTTAGGTTAGGCTAGGCTAGACTAGGCTAAGCTAGGCTAGGTTAGAGGCACAGGTGAATGGCACAATATAGTGAAGACAGGAGCGCTCTCGTATAAATAGATATGCCGACTTTGGATATTTCTATGTGAGGGACATAAGGAAGTGAATATTTTTTTATTTTCTATACAAGTCTACAGAGGTAGATTGGGAGACTGATTCGTCCTTTATCTTGGTGATATTTAGACAAGTGGTAGCCAATTAGAAGAAGTACATTACGATTTACAAGTCTGGTACATAAAAAAAAAAAACTAAGTGACATTAAATGAAGTTGGAGTTAAATACGATAAGGTCTCGTTAAATTACGCCACGCTATTGTTAAATACGGATCCTTCTTTTCCTTGTTCCCAAGAGCTGGATTATCTTACAGGATCAAGAAGGTATGAATAACCAGACCCAACACCAGCCCACGATGGGAGGGACAATCGTGGATCACAAGATCAAGTCATGATGACCAACCACACAGACGACCTGCCTCTCCTTCAAAACGTAGCAGACCTGCAAACTCATCGAGGCAGCGTGTCACAAAGCGAACGACGAAGAGGACGTTAAGAAAAAAGAAAAACTATTACGTTCGTTAGTGAAAAAAAAAAAGACGAACATTTCAGAAATGCTGGATATCTTCAGAGGTGATCAGCATCGTCATCATCACTATTAACATCTTCACTATCGTCCAGATCCAGGAATGAAAGTGATCAGCATCATCGTCATCATCATCACTATCATCTTCACTATCGTTCAGATCCAGGAATGAAATGACTAGGAACAACTGACACACAGAAGCACAGATCATGGTGGGGGCTGGGGTATATATGACTTGGTTATCAGGGGAAACATGCCGACAAAAAATGGGATTGGTGGAGAGCGAGAGCAGGTGTCATGTCTGTGATGACAGGAGTGGGGAGGAGAGGCGCACGAGGCTGGCCAGGCTACCTGACAAGGAGGCACACACAACTGCTGTGGAACAATGTGAGGGCAGGACATGAGAGAGTGTCCGTCCGTCCACTCCTGTGGAGTAAGGCAGGCTGTGTCAGGCCTACAATGGAGGAGGCTGTATTGAACCCACGGACGAATCCACATAACAATCGCAACCGGCAGTAAGGCAGCGGGAAGACAATTATTTTTTTTTTTCTTTTATACTTCCCGGAAAAAGGCGACGAGGGGGGAGGGGGACGCTCGTATGAAGAGGCAAACAAACAAGTGTGTTGGGGGTAACAGGGTGTACCAACACCCTAAACCACCGGCGCCCGAGGACACAGGAAAAGAGGCGGAGAGCGGGATTACGTGGGTCTACGGGACGGGAGGAGGAGGATGGACGTAGGAGGTGACGAGAGAGAGAGAGAGAGAGAGAGAGAGAGAGAGAGAGAGAGAGAGAGAGAGAGAGAGAGAGAGAGAGAGAGATCGTGTGGCAAGGAACAAACACGATACAGCGTCTCAAGGTAGCAACAGAGAGACGCGAAGTCAGCCTCCCGCATGGCTCTTGCTCCCACCCACACACCACACCCCCAAGCGCTACATGGCCAGCTCCCCGTCACCGACAACCTGTCAACTACACTCGACCCATGACGTCCTGACACGACCCGTCTGGTAGACGTTCAGGTTTGAGAGCTCAGCTGACAGTGACAAACTCCACCATCACAACCAAACCTGCCTACTCTCAGCCAAGTGTCTCTAACCTGGTCCCTCTCCCACCCCGACGACCTGCTGGAGTTGACTGGTATAACCTACCTCATCCATCACTTCAAAACCCGCCTTGCGTTCTGTCTTGCAACCTTGCCTGCCTCGCTAACCCAACCACATACCATCACCACAACCCTCGACATCTCGAAAGTTGTACCATCACTATCATCAGTACTACAGACAACCACCATCAGCGCCACTCACCAGTGGGAGACTTCAATGCTGCAGCAAATACCAGTCCCACAGTCTCCCTCCCAGACCCGTCCCACGCCACCCTTCCCGACCCACGCCACCCTTCCCGACCCACGCCACCTATTCTCTCCTCCACTAAGACTCACCTCCACACACGCCCCATCAACACGTCTGTGCCTATCCACATCCGACCCCCGCACGTCCCCCATATCATCATCCAAAACCCTCCCATCCCACCCACCCCCCACTACGACGCCACCGTCCCATCCCCTTCTTCCCACGCCTATCCGCATGCGACAAGGACAGGCCACACCGCTGTGCCTGTCTCTGCAAAAACTGTAGTTAAATATAGACGTGACGGGCTGAGCTGGGTGCAGCTGACCGTCTGCGGATTTCCTGCTTTTCCGCAGCTATAAAGACGACTATGTGAGGTAGTCGGTCTGGTGTAAGGAGCCCGGAGATTTCCTCCATCTCTGAGTAGGGACGAGCAGTGGATAGCCGGGTCTTACGTCTATCTCTGGGTAGGGATGAGGAGTGGTGGATAGCTGGGTCTTACGTCCATCTCCGGGCAGGGATGAGCAGTGGATAGCTGGGTCTCACGTCTATCTCTGGGTAGGGATGAGCAGTGGATAGCTGGGTCTTACGTCTCTCTTCGGGTGTAGTAGATAGGTTATCTGTCTGCTACCTTTACCTCCAGGTATAGAAAAGTGAGCGACAGTCTGTGTCTGTTGCATACAAAAAGAGAGGCTATCTGTCTCTCGCCTCCACCTCCAGATGCAACACTGTGACTCAGTGTACTTTATATCTTCAGTTGGTCGGTATAAGAGAGCTGTGTCTTTCACAGTTCTGCTCCACTCTGCCGGTACAGTGACCAGTGAGAGCAGTGCACAGTGAGTGCCGCATGCGAGATCAGTGAACATCATGGTGAGGTGGACGGGGGAAAAAAATAAAAGTGTTCGGTGTACAATATATTCCTGGTAGAGCTCTTCTCAACGGTTTAGATGTTCGCTCGAGATCATGAGCACAATAATCTATTCCCGTGCATAAGTCAAGGATTCGAACCCTGGGCAGGGCGCCATCCACAGGGTTCGAACCCGACCCATGGTGTATATAAATCTTTTTTGTTTGTTTGCTGAGACGGCACGGGCAACTGAAGCCGTAATCGAGGCCATGTGATTTATATATATATATATATATATATATATATATATATATATATATATATATATATATATATATATATATATCCTAGCCAGAGCGAGGTACCCATTCTATCGACCAACCCCTAGGGGTGGAAAAATAGATAGGTTGACTGTGGACCGACTGCCGCAACCTAGATTCGAACCCATGCACTCGACCCTAGCTGGCCCACCCACTCTCAGGAATACTAACCACTACACCACGGAGGCCCATCGACATATAAGAATATCGCCACACATATATCCCCTCGCGTGCACTATACCTACCATACATACATCCCTATACCTACCACTATATACATCTAATGACAGTCTTTAAACAGTAAGCGAAATTACACAATTAAGATACAAAATACTACAGCATTGAGTACACAGGAAGGACGGTATGACCCAGAGGTCTCACATGGGGTCAGGAAAATTGCTTGTATCCTACGAGTTCAAGTGGCCACCAATCACTAGCATCATGATGTGTAACGACGGGGCGCATGGCTCAAGGGGTTCTGTTCTTACCACAGTACAGGCAAGACTCGCTGGCGGGCGACCGGTCCTGTAATATCGGAATAATAATGTAATCATTCCAGCACCACAGGACACCACCCGTTGCTCCAGGAGTCTCTGGCGTCACGACCACGTCACTCGGGGAAAACCTTATGACGGGGGTCAGGTCAGCTGACTCGATGTGTGTGTGTGTGTGTGTGTGTGTGTGTGTGTGTGTGTGTGTGTGTGTGTGTGTGCTTAACTAAGAGACCATTTACCGAGTTTTTTTGTTTGTTTTTTTTCCTCTTTCATGTATAGGACGCGCATGTCCACGCTCCTTGACACCTCGGTGGTGTGAGAGGTCCTTCTTGAAGAGAGGCTGGAAAAGGAGAAGGGTTCCTACTGTATGGGGAGGGGTGATATTTTCCAGGGTAGAGGGAGAATGTTCCTTCCGTATGGGGAAGAGGTGGGTGGGGGAGGTTATTTTCCAGAGGAGGGGAGGAGACAGGGGTGCCTTCCGTAGGGAGGTATTTTCCGGAAGGGTTGGAGGAGTGGAGTGGCGGCACATCTCCCGCCCTTGCCAAGGAAAAACCACTTTCACGACTTATCTCTCGAAATTTTCCTAAATTTCCCCTTCCTTCCCTCCCTCTCTCGCAACGCTTTCGAGGAACCCTATGCACCATCACAGACGCTGGACAGATGAGGGGGAGAAGAAGAAGGAAAAAAAAAAAAAATAGGACAGGATATTACTCAGGTAGTGATCACTCCGTGGTGCAAGACGGAGGCCAGACGGGCGGAGGGGAATGAGAGAGGGTCGGGTCGTCGGCTTTCCACGCCGCTGGCTTCAGCGTCGACCATCGCTGGAGGAGGAGGCCAGCAGGAGTGATCGCCAGGCGTCAGCGATGATGACTCTCGATCGACCCCCGCCTGGCTGGCTACCTGTGACCGAGATGAGCCACCACAACTCCCTCAATCGCTGACCATCTTCCAAAACTCCTTTGCAACACTTTATGAAGGCTAGTAAAGTGCCACTTGAAAGTCCACTGAATATTTCAAAAGTCCTCTCGAGTCCCACTGAATAGTTCAGATATCTCTCGAGGACTCTTAAAAAATCTCGAGATGTTTCGTTCTTGAGAGATCTCGAGATGCTTCGTAAAGTCTCACAACAATCAAAATACAAAGGGTAAAAAAACAACCCATAAGGAAAAAAAATGAGAAAAAAATATGCCTCCTTCTCATCATAATGAGTCAGAAAAATATATATAATTAATCTAGGAATATCTGTGAGCCAATATGGCACTTCCTCTGACTCACAGCTGGAGAGGTGAAGTGGGGGGTATTACTACGCTCTTTCGTGGAGTCATGGTCACGAAGGGGGTCAAGGGTTCACCTCATTTACCGGGAGGGTTCGAGGCGGCAGACGTGCAACGACGTCACCACCACACGGAGGAGGAGGTGGAGGAGGAGGAGGAGGGAGAGGCGTCAACCTGGAGGAGGAGGAGGAGGGAGAGGCGTCAACCTCCCTCATCTTGATGCATCTCGTGTATGATGACCTAAACCAGATCAGGGTGGTGTACGCTCCGTCCCTGGCCAGGCGAGAAGAGGTTTAGAACACTGCTGACCATCGTACTGACGTCATACAGCTGTACTACCCTGTCTCTGTCAGTGTGTATTGGCTATGTGCAGCGCTGTTGGCTGTCCGACAGTAGATAGACCAGTCACAGACCACCAGGTCATTTGTTATCCGTACCTTCCCATGTACAGATTGGCTCCAGCTGATAACCTGGTCACAGACCACCAGTGATGGTCATCTGTCCTTCCCGTGTACAGTTCTGCAGCAGATAACGTGGCCATAGACCATTAGCTCATCTGATTATATATAATATACATGAAAGATAGATAGATAGATAGATAGATAAATAAATAAATAGAGAAATAGAGAAATAGATTGACAGATAGCTAGATAGATAAATATATACATATATATATATATATATATATATATATATATATATATATATATATATATATAGAGAGAGAGAGAGAGAGAGAGAGAGAGAGAGAGAGAGAGAGTGCTGCTCACTTAACAGCACACGACAATAACAGCGGGGTCGCCACGTGATAACGTTGCGGTCAACACACAGTTCAGCTGCCGTAGGAGGAGGGAGGAGGAGGGGCTGTTGTGGACGTGTGTATGGTGATGAGTACACGACCACATGGCGGCACGCAAACCCACCCCCTACCCGACCCTTGCCTCCTGTATCATGCTATGCTAATGGAAGGTGTGGGTTTGGGGCGACCTATTGCCACCCGGGGTTACGACCCGTGCGTGTGTGTGTGTGTGTGTGTGTGTGGGGGGGGGGGGGGAGATGTAGCGTCCATCCACCCAGGGTTGATGTGGGGGAGATGTAGCGTCCATCCACCCAGGGTTGATGGGGGAGATAATGTAGAGTCCACCTAGGGTTGATGAGGGGAGATGATGTAGACTCTACATCATCTCCCCCCTAATCAACCCTTGGTGGACTCTACATCATCTCCCCCCCATCAACACAAGGTGGACTCTACATCATCTCCCCCCCCCATCAACACAAGGTGGACTCTACATCATCTCCCCCATCAACCCTGGGTGGATGGACGCTACATCTCCCCCCACATCAACCCTGGGTGGATGGACGCTACATCTCCCCCCCACATCAACCCTGGGTGGAGAATAACCAGCCTCTGTGACGTCAGCAGAGGAAAAAGTCGTACATCTACTCCACTTTTTTCCCCCTCCCTCCCTCCCTCCAAGCCAGCCAGAGATCCGGCTGGGCCATAACACAGGAGAGGTGAGGGCGCAACGCCACCGGGCCCCGGGCGTCTCACCCTTCGTGTCCTGGCAAGGCGCCCCCTGCAGAAGGTTCCTGCCAACCCACGGTAATCACCGTCTGGAGCTGGACACACGTATGTAGTTGACCATGAGGCACACGTGCCCAAAATGTCCTCGACCACTCACATCCAGGATGTTATGTATCTACTAATGGAAGAAGCATTGTTATTATGCCTCAATTATACCATCAACAGCCTGGCTCTCTCTCTCTCTCTCTCTCTCTCTCTCTCTCTATATATATATATATATATATATATATATATATATATATATATATATATATATGAACATTATTTATCACATTATAACATCTGTACAAACATGATGAACCAATGTGATGTTCAAACACAATTTGATGACCTGTGAACATGTCTACTGCTCCTCAAAAGAGGTTCAGGTCCGGAGGGGGTATGACCTGTCCTTCACCAGGTCACAGGGTATGACCTGTCCCTCTCACCAGGTCATGGGGTATGACCTGTTCCTCTCACCAAGTCATGGGGTATGACCAGTCCCTCTCACTAGGTCATGGGGTATGACCTGTCCCTCTCACCAGGTCATGGGGCATGACCAGTCCCTCTCACCAGGTCATGGGTATGACCTGTCCCTCTCACCAGGTCATGGGGTATGACCTGTCCCTCTCACCAAGTCATGGGGTATGACCTGTCCCTCTCACCAGGTCATGGGGTATGACCTCTCCCTCTCGCCAGGTCCTGGGATCTGATAGTTCCTCAGGTTAATAAATAAAGTTGTATGCCAGGCCATGTTCAACCAGACACAAGGGAGTTAGTGACCTGCACCGAAGGATGTCTTCACAGCTACAGTCACAACCACTCGCAACTACAGCCACAACCAGTTACAAGCACTCACAACTACAGTTACGACCAGTTTTTACCCCCAAGCGGACAGACTGCATGCATAATTTGCTAGTTACACACCCACCCACCCCACACACGTACACACTCACCCACCCCACAAACGTAAACACACACACACCCATTCCACACACGCACACACTCACCCACCCCACAAACGTAAACACACACACACCCATTCCACACACGCGCACACTACTATCCTGCTGACTCAACTATAAATCATACACAACGAGAAACACGCAAGATGATAGACAGACAGACACTGCTAAGTGAGGTGGGTGACAAAGCGCGGCCCTCTCCTCTTTTTAAAGTCAGAGATCCACATATGACCAGATACATCTGGTAGATAAATACAACCGGAATTAAACTTAAAATGAAAAAAAATACATCCTGTAAGATGGAGTCGAGGTATACAGTGGGGTGTAGTGGATGATTTGATTCTCCTTCCTCCTCCCACCTTCCGTCCCGGGACATGGGTGTTCTCCTGTCCTCTCCTAGGTGTCACCAGAGTAGTGTTCACCTCCTTCAGCAATACAGTATAACCAATTTGAAATAATTTCCTCCTCAAGTGGTATGTACAATATACATTTTTTTCTTTTCATACAAATTCGCCAGTCCCCGCACCTGCGAGGTAGCGTTAAGAACAGAGGACTGAGCCTTAGAGGGAATATCCTCACTTAGCCCCCTTCTCTGTTCCTTTTTTTTTTAAGTAAAAAATGAGAGGGGAGGATTTCCAGACCCAAGATCCCTCACGTTCAACACATAATATTCCTGTCTACATTCAGTTACGTCCACTAGGATGTCACAACCACATCTTCACTATTCATGTACCAAATCCATAAAGTATTAATCAAATCCACAGATAATCATCATGAGAAAAACTGACTACACAAAATTGGTATTGTACTCAAGAGGTGACGTTGAGGAAATAATCAGGTCCATCACACCATAACTTTTCTTAAAAGTTATTAGAATCCGTCCGCCACAGTAGCACCGACACACACACACACACACACACAACACACACACACGTCTGCAATGTGTTGTGAAGCAATCTCCATACTTTCAAATGAATGCACTTATAACAGTGATACGAGTTGAATAAACTATAGTCTCTCAACTGGAACGAACACACACACACACACACACACTGGGAGGGTCAGGCGCGGGGCAAGATGACGTTAAATTGCTTTCGAGGAACCTAGTATGTCGTGGGGGGGCCAGAGAGAGAGAGAGAGAGAGAGAGAGAGAGAGAGAGAGAGAGAGAGAGAGAGAGAGAGAAGGGGCGAGGCTGGGCTGGAGGCGTGGAGAGGTGAGGGAGGAGAGAGAAAGAGAGGTGAGGGAGGAAATAGAGTGGTATCTGTCGATGTTCGTCTCACGTTACGTGTATATGTGGCAGGTGAGGGGGAAGAGGAGGAGGGGGGGGAGGGGGATGTACTGAACAACAGCCCCAGGTTCGAGTTGACCAGACAACACAGCTCCTGGGGTTGGTCCAGTCCTGGCTACTGCTCTCCTCCAACTTTTGATTCTTATTCACCTTCACTTTCACTTGTCCGACAACGCCCCTTCCTAAAGTCTTGTATACCTGACACCCGCTCCTCCTGGGGGTGAGAGCTTGTCTCCACCTGCTGCCCATCACAGTACGGAGGAGTTTGGGTGTGTCTCCTGAGGGAATGTCGCGGCATCCCCACCCCAGTCCACAAACAACGGAACGTGACAGAAGACAACGTCCGAAGCAACCCCAGTG
The DNA here is from genome assembly GCF_036320965.1 of Panulirus ornatus. Classification (NCBI taxonomy): domain Eukaryota; kingdom Metazoa; phylum Arthropoda; class Malacostraca; order Decapoda; family Palinuridae; genus Panulirus; species Panulirus ornatus. Next base: position 17,787,907 of record NC_092279.1, read on the forward strand.
CTGGCCACGCCGACGCGCAACACCTCCCGCTGCGACCCAGGAAACAACAACAGTCAGCTTAATTTCCTCCCTCCCAGCCGGAGAGGGGGCGGGCCCCTCCAGGCTTGCCCTTGGCATCTGTGTTGGTCGCAGACCAGGTGGTTCCTCCCTGGCTCAGCATTCTGACACACCCTAAAATGACACGCTGAAAATATTTCCACAAAACAGGAAAATCACATGTCCATCATTTCCAGCAATTAAACATGACAAGACATTTCCCTCCTTACCAGCCAAGCAAGACAACGTGTGATGGTTTCGTATGTGTTTACTTTGCGATAATCAACGGGCAGTATTTTCCTCTCTCATTATTTCCATATAATCGGTATAAACAATATATATATATATATATATATATATATATATATATATATATATATATATATATATATATATACATTACACACTGGCCATGGATGACTATTCTCGTCACCTGCTTCGCTCCGATCACAATAATACGCTCAGGGTAAAAATGCCACTTGAAATATTGAGGGATATTCTACAATCGCCCCAAGATGATCAGTACAAAATACTCTTTCAAGGAACAATTTACAGCGATCTAGGGATCTTAAAAGATTAATGATCATCTGTTCTTTCCCTGCTATTAACTCAAGATGATACTGATTTAACATGGTTGCAATCAAGGTAATGATAATGGTGGTCGAGGAGCATTCAGTTCTTGCTGAGAACGTATCTAAACGAGGGAGGTGTTCCTTCCTCACAACACATCATCATTACGAGCCATCAATGGACCACTGCAGATACTGTAGGGCACCAGCCATGCATCACCACGCTGTGGGACGAGGTGGGAGGTCTCCGATGAACGGGAGAAGAAGGCCAATTTTACTTTGACAAGACAGAGGGAACATCTGAGGGGTTTCCATCTGACACAACGTCAAATTGCATAGCGGCAAAAAAAAAAAAACAAAATAAAACATCACAGTATGAACAGTTGAAGCCCGTGAGGCTGTGTGTGTGTGCGCGCGCGTGTCTGTGAAAGGCCCATCGTCCAAATGTCACCACTTACGAGACTCGATCACATTCTGCACATATTCCTTTTTCTCTCTCTTTATTTCTTGTCGGTCTATGATGGCCGGGAGAGGGCAGCAGTCAGCCTCCCACCAGCTCTACACACTTACATCTGAGCTGAAACATTTCGTTTCACTGAAACGTGCATTTCGTTTTTACTGAAACGTGCATTTCGTTTTTACTGAAACGTGCGTGATTCAGAATACATTTCATCTCTTCGGGGATGTCAAATGAAGTTCTCTCTCATTGTCTAATGGGTTTATCAGAATCACTAGACCTACTCTAGTGTGTAACCCAACACCGTAGGTGAGCGCACCCGGGTTACGCGCTGGGGTGTGACAGACAGACCCTAGGAGATGTGGAGGAGACCTCACCAAAGGATGTCGGTGGAGGATGTGTCGAGGACAGTGTAGGACCCCGAGCAAGGAAGGGGACGGCGCCTGACACGAGATCACACAGTGGCCTCTCTGGGACTGGGCGAAGACACACACACACACACACACACACACACACACACACACACACACACACACACTCGCGGCAGTGGTTCGCGCTGGCGAAGCCGTCACTCGGAGGGTGTGTGTGTGTGTGTGTGTGTGTGGAGAGAGAGAGAGAGAGAGAGAGAGAGAGAGAGAGAGAGAGAGAGAGAGAGAGAGAGAGAGAGAGAGAGAGAGAGAGGAATTACAACACGATGTTAAGACAAAGGTGAATAACTGGAGAGGTGCGCGGAGGGAGGGTGGGTGGACACCTGTGACGCTGGTAAGAGCACCGGGGAAGAGGAAGGGAAGGCTATGAAGGAGGAGGAGGAGGAGGCTACTAGCAGCAAGTGTGAGGAGGGAGGGGAGGCCATAGCCCCAGCAGCAGAGAGAGAGAGAGAGAGAGAGAGAGAGAGAGAGAGAGAGAGAGAGAGAGAGAGAGAGAGAGAGCAGAGTAGAGGTGATCTACCACCATCCAACAGACCTCAGGTCACCTCGGGTCAGCCACACACACACTCCACCATTTCCTCCCTCCCTCCCTCCAGTGGCCTTCCCTTCAACTTGCCTTAATTTGCATACTCAGTGAGGCTCGACGGAGCGGCTTATCTCGCTGGTGTCTCGCGCTCCGAAATATGGCTCTGTCATTCGCCTGAATATACTGGTAGATTGTGCCTCTATATCTGTCTGGATTTATACACGCAACACTGCACAACATGCACTACAGTATACACTACACTGAACTACAATACAGTATAGTACACTGCAGTACACTGAACTACAGTACAGTATAGTACACTACAGTACACAGAACTACAGCACAGTATAGTACACTGCGCTACATTGAACTACAGCACAGTATAGTACACTGCAGTACATTGAACTACAGCACAGTATAGTACACTGCACTACATTGAACTACAGCACAGTATAGTACACTGCAGTACATTGAACTACAGCACAGTATAGTACACTGCACTACATTGAACTAATGTACAGTAAAGTACACTACAGAACACTACACAACACTTATTCCACCTTCCAATTCGTAAGTAATGATACCGTATTCCGTTTTCTTTTTGGCTTTACGAGTTTTATGCATCCCTTGTTGCCTTCGCTCGTTCGTGTGACTCTGGACAATGTTCTGAGCCTATAGCTTTGTTGTGATGAGGGGAGACGGGGGGGGGGGGGGTCATGGCTAGGGAATGGTCGTTATGTAGAGATTGGGGTTGTGTGCAGGTCATGGGGGTCGTGAGTAAAGCACTGGGAAGGTCGTGAGTAGGTCTTGGGGGTTTGAGGAGTTTAGTCACCTGGGGTCATCTGTGGGTCATAGGTCGTGTGTAGGGCATGAAGGGTCAAGAGTAAGTCATGAGGTGGGGTTGGGGTGGGGGGGTCACAAGTGCGTTACGGGGGTCGTATGTAGGTCATAGGTTCGTGTGTAGGTCACGGGGTCAAGGGTGTAGGTCACGGGGTCGTGTGAAGGTCACGGGGTCAAGTGTGTAGGTCACGGGGGTCGTGTGAAGGTCACGGGGTCATGTGTAGGTCACGGGGGTCGTGTGTAGGTCACGGGTTCAAGTGTGTAGGTCACGGGGTCAAGTGTGTAGGTCATCTTCGGTCAGGGCGTCTCAGACTGAGCCTCTCCTCCTCCCCCAAACCATCCACGACCCATAGCAACGACCATCACCCACCCCTCCAACCACACACCCTCTTCCCCCAAACGACCAAATGAGCCGGTCAAGATAATTCGTAATTAGACAAAGAGCGATCGAGAGGCCTAACTGGGCGTTACGTCACGGAGAAGGGGGGGGGGGAGGAGATTAACACCCCCTGTCCGCGGTGGATTAGTACCTATCATTTACCTGATTAAACTGGTCGTTTATCATGGCTGGGTTAAACCAGCCCTACACACCACACCCCCTTAGTCAACAGGTTTAAGAAAATACGACCGGTGTTTGGCGAGGTGTCTGGCGTCTTTGCGTATAACCCTTTGGTCAAGACGTTTTACAACCCTTTAGTGACGTGCGACGTTTGAACTGGTTCTTTAAAGTGGGTGACAGTCGGTTCAAAGGTCAGGCCGTCACCCCCAAGGGGCGTGCGATCGTAGCAGTCACGGGTCGTACTGTCGTGCTCAAGGATCATCCCGTCGTGCTCAAGGATAGTACCGTCGTGCTCAAAGATCGTACCGTCGTGCTCAAGGATCGTACCGTCGTGCTCAAAGATCGAACCGTCGTGCTCAAAGATCGTCCCGTCGTGCTCAAAGATCGTACCGTCGAGCTAAAAGGTCGAGAGAGAGAGAGAGAGAGAGAGAGAGAGAGAGAGAGAGAGAGAGAGAGAGAGAGAGAGAGTTATTTATGGCTTGGGACTTGTTCCCCGGAGTCGTGTGTTTACCACCATCACCTTGCTCGACTGCTGGTGAGGCGCGCGATACACCCGCCTCCCACCTTTACCCTCACTCATACCATAACTTCATTATGCATCAACGCCGTTATGTCATCCCATGCCCCCGAGCGACCCACCTCTAATTAACACATATAATGTCATGACAACCCGCGCTGCCCCCGCCCTTGGAGGCTGCCTGTCACCTATCTTCAAGGAGGGAGGTTCTTAATCAGACGTTGTTGTTATCACTGACACACACGAACACAGATTAACCCCAACACCCCGACAATGTTCGAACCAAATGACCGCAAACACGTCCTCCACCTCTGGAGGTATTAGGTAAGCCATGATTACGACACTCTACAGCTGACCTTCAGGGACCTATGGAGACCTCTGACCTGTATTTCCGGTAAAAGAGGTGTTCGAATTCGCCCTGTGAGGAAGATGAACCCATGAACTAAGCTTCGAAATGCTTTCCGAGAGTAGCTGAGGAGGGTTCGTATCGGCCTAAACGTTGTTGCAATGATACGTACTTGTATACCTGACCTAGATGGTGGCTGCTGGGGGCGCGCTCCCAGAAGCCTCCATTATTCAACTTCCTCCTCCTCCTCCTCCGTCATCGCCTCCATCAAGAGGTTACCCTGCCCCCTGGTGTGTGTGTGTGTGTGTGTGTGTTGCCCCTGGGTGAAGATGAGAGAGACGACGATCCAGAACAAATTTTGTTCATATCCTCCCAACCACTTGGCAACCAGGTCCCGCTACAGATGGCGTTGTTACGAGCAGACACGACCACATACTGCATGATGACGCTTCTTGTCCATCCACACTGTGTGGGGTCTACACAACACTCAATTCCACCTGCACACGGTTGATCCACACACGTTTACTTCCCATCCATCTCATGTACATTCACGAACACCTCAACTTCAGCTTACTCCATTCATTTCCACGTCCGATGTCACCAGTCACACACAGTGCATTCATACATCATCATCACTATCCACACACCATCTCAACACATTACTCACTTATTCCTTCACTTAACCACAAAATGCGTCGAGTATTACCATGCATTCTTAATCCATCCTGTGGACGAAGCCACTAAAGAGAAAACGGAGTACACAAAAGATCCAGGAACTGGGCTTCAGTGACTGAATTATATAAAAAACTACATGATCACTGAACCGCATATTGGAACTGAGCAACGACGATTGAATTCTATAAAAGAAAGATAGTTAAGTTAAAATCTTTTTAAGAATCTGTCCAGATTACTACTTTTTTTTTCTCTCTCTTGCCAATAAACAGAGGAAGACCGCAGCTGCTAGTTGGTCGGTTCTCCTGCGCATTCCGAGACCAGAATGGTAAAGAAATCATAAGATGTACCCTGGCTCCATCATGAATAATGCCGTCACACGTGCGTCACGCTTCTGACAAAACATAAGACACTCAAGCAGAGGAGGAGCCTCTTGCTGTCAGTCGAGACAAAGAACAACCATTCACACTCAGGTTACATCTTTCCAGGTGACATGAAGACATTTTTGAAGGTAATGAGAAAAGCCACACAGAACAGCCTCGCTCACCTCAGTGTCATGCAACATCAACATTTATATAATTTGTCTCTAACCCCCACCTGATCCATGAAGACCTTCCCATATCACTGACGTAAATACAATCTCTTGCCTTGAGGGATTGAGGCCTCTATTGTTGATCCTGACTCCCTCTGTCAGAACAACAACAGAACTTCAACCAGCTGCCAGTGGCTCGTCTTACGAGACTCACCTACGAGACCCATTCACGAGACCCATCCACCTGTGGATGCACCGCGTGCTCGACTGTCCCCGACCGTAATGGTGTCAGTCCCTATGATGAAAGGCGTCTAGTTTATCTCTCAGCTCAGGACCCAACCTGAGCTGAGACCTAAAAGGAGGGGAAAATAAGAGGGAACATTGTTATCGATGGGAATATAATATCCCCTGGGACGGGAGAGGACACCTTCTGCTTCACACCGCGAGGGTCATCAGCACCATTCGTTCTGAGCCTGGTAGCAACACCAACAATTCATTCCAGGTAAATTCTACCTCTGGAGGAAAGAGAGTCTGGAACTCTCTAGGTGCGTGGACTGGAACTGGTTTTTTCTTCTTCTCAGGATGCAGGTTGGCACCAGTAAGACGATTAACTCATTCACTGTGTCTCCTGGGACTCTTGGACAACCAAGTCCTTTCCTCGTAAGTCAAATCTTCAGTCGTACTGAGACAGTAGGAGAATAAATCTTAATTTCTTTTTCATTGTGTGTTCTTTGTAGGGCTTCCCAGGCGAGCTCTCTTTAGTCAGTAGGGCAACACACACACACACACACACACACACACACACACACACACACACACAACACAAACATACACAAACACACAATTCTGAATTCCCAGTACACTCAACATAATGAAGACCTAAAAACACCATGTAACACACGAAGAGAGAGAGAGAGAGAGAGAGAGAGAGAGAGAGAGAGAGAGAGAGAGAGAGAGAGAGAGAGAGAGAGAGAATCTTGACCTCTGACCTTCCTGTGGGTGGGAGGTGGGGGTGTGACAACAATAGTTCCCCCCCCCCCCTCTCTCTTTTACAGAGGTCACCTCGTCCTGGTGTATTCAACAAGGAGCTGTTGTTCAATCCCCCCCACCTCCTCCCCCGGCCTGTGGCTGGCGCCCTGTGAGGGTGGGCCGTGGAGGATGGCAGGATGTGCCGGGCGCTGAACAATTTGTTTAAATGATATGGCTGGAAACGAGGGGGGAGGGGGGAGGGGATGCCGCTGTGAGACACTGGGGCTTGTGTGAGGTGGTAATGATCATCAGTGATTTAGGATCAATATTCTGTGGGATTATACATCTTTGAGTTGGGTCTAAACACAGAGAGGATTCACTCAATGATTAACCCCTTGATCACGACGGTATGACCACTTCTGCGCGACCTGTGACGTACGACCCTTGGGTATGACGGCGTAACCTTTGACCTGAAGGTCAGGTCAAAGGCATGCCTTTCATGCCTAAGGATTGCTCCTCCGTCGTCCCAAACGATTAATGTGGTTTTAAATCTACATAGAAAAACTGTCATGGTCGGATTTAAGTAACTTTTGAATTATTAATCACTTATACTTTATTGGACTTGAGAGTAAAATCATATTCTTAGATGCATGATTAACGTATCTTGTGATCAGAAAAATTTTCCTACCATCACAACAGATTAATGAACGTAAATGATCACTTATCAAGCGATGGCCATCGTCAGTGTAATCATTCTGGCTGCTGTCCAGTAATCTTACTGTGTTATCACTGATTAATACCGAGATCACGACAAATCTGGATGCCAGCAGTAAAGTTAATCCAATGTTATGAGACCAGCGATTAATTTCGACTGTGATTACGTCGCCTGGCGAGCGCATGCAACATTTCATTGTGATCAGTGATTAATACGATCCGTAGTTAAGAATCAAACCACCACCACCACAAACAAGCTCTTGTTCGACGATGTCCGCTATGAGATAATTACTCCCCGTGTGTAATTATCATAATAAGGATGACAATGCAGGCGACACTCCTGCGTGACGTCAGAAACACGTAACGGATACGATTCAAAGAAAATGGAATTCAAACAACAGGGCGAAAGACCCCCACTCCCTCGCTTCCTGCTCCCCGCCTTAAGGTGGACACCAGCGGCGGCACCTACGGGTGTTTCAGGGAATCATCCACGCTTTGCTCCTTCCACTCTAGCGTATTACAAAGTGAGAATACAGGAGGGGAGGATATTCGACCAACTCAGCTCCCACCCCAACGATGGCATGGATATGCCAATCTACCTACCTATCTCCCAATCTATCTATCTATCTATCTATCTATATATATATATATATATTTTTTTTTTTTTTTTTTTTTTTTTTTTTTTTTTTATACTTTGTCGCTGTCTCCCGCGTTTGCGAGGTAGCGCAAGGAAACAGACGAAAGAAATGGCCCAACCCCCCCCCCCCCATACACATGTACATACACACGTCCACACACGCAAATATTCATACCTACACAGCTTTCCATGGTTTACCCCAGACGCTTCACATGCCTTGATTCAATCCACTGACAGCACGTCAACCCCTGTATACCACATCGCTCCAATTCACTCTATTCCTTGCCCTCCTTTCACCCTCCTGCATGTTCAGGCCCCGATCACACAAAATCCTTTTCACTCCATCTTTCCACCTCCAATTTGGTCTCCCTCTTCTCCTCGTTCCCTCCACCTCCGACACATATATCCTCTTGGTCAATCTTTCCTCACTCATTCTCTCCATGTGCCCAAACCACTTCAAAACACCCTCTTCTGCTCTCTCAACCACGCTCTTTTTATTTCCACACATCTCTCTTACCCTTACGTTACTTACTCGATCAAACCACCTCACACCACACATTGTCCTCAAACATCTCATTTCCAGCACATCCATCCTCCTACGCACAACTCTATCCATAGCCCACGCCTCGCAACCATACAACATTGTTGGAACTACTATTCCTTCAAACATATATATATATGTATATATATATATATATATATATATATATATATATATATATATATATATATATATATATATATATATATATATAAGAACGTGTATTGTTCACATGAGTCAATTTAAACAATTCTACCATTGTGCTGTCCCTATTAGCATTTACCTGACCTGTTACTAACTTGACATTTAACAATTTATGTATCACCACTCCTTATGACGTCACACGAGTAAAAATAATGATAATAATTCACACTACCTCCAGCAAGTTGCCAGCTAGGCATTATTTTCTACCCAACCGACAAGCGATTCTCTCCCACCCAAATCCTTCCCCTGAGCGACCCGCGTCTCGCATGCCCCTCCACACACACACACACACACACACACACACACACAAGAATAGGTGAGTAGTATATTTTCTACACACGCACCAGGGGATCGACAGGTTAGAATTAATTTCCTTACGTTCTCCTTGTCTGTCCCTGTAACCTTTCTGCTGTAGAGAGTTGGGTCAACTATCACCACAGGAGTTTATTATTTTTATCATTATTATTACTATTATCATTTTTATTACTATTACTATTATTATTATTATTATTATTATTATTATCATTATTATTATTATTATTATTTTTTTACGTGATAAACACGTATTATCTTTCCCTCTCAACCAATATAAATTCAATTAGGGGTTACTTTTCCCAGTGTTATATGTGATATTGTATGATAATGATAATGATAATGATGATAATGATAATAATAATAATAATAATAATAATAATAATAGTATTATTATTACTATCATCATTATGATAACAATAATGATGTTATTATCATTATTATTATTTTGATTATTATTACCCCAGTAACCCTTCAGAGGATCCTGCTGCTCTGAGGCTGCGCTACAACCAGTAGCAGGGACAAGATAAACTTTTTTAACGTGAGAAGTTCTTAGACGAGACTGGATTGTGTTTCGCCAAGTGACAGTGATGATAAAGCGTCGCCAACGGTGACTTGTTCAATTGCGGTGTAACCCTGAGAAGGTAGAGTCCGGTAGCACCACCATTGAATATATATATATATATATATATATATATATATATATATATATATATATATATATATATATATATATTTATTTATTTTTTTATTATACTTTGTCGCTGTCTCCCGCGTTTGCGAGGTAGCGCAAGGAAACAGACGAAAGAAATGGCCCAACCACCCCCCCCCCCCATACCCATGTATATACATACGTCCACACACGCAAATATACATACCTACACAGCTTTCCATGGTTTACCCCAGACGCTTCACATGCCTTGATTCAATCCACTGACAGCACGTCAACCCCTGTATACCACATCGCTCCAATTCACTCTATTCCTTGCCCTCCTTTCACCCTCCTGCATGTTCAGGCCCCGATCACACAAAATCCTTTTCACTCCATCTTTCCACCTCCAATTTGGTCTCCCTCTTCTCCTCGTTCCCTCCACCTCCGACACATATATCCTCTTGGTCAATCTTTCCTCACTCATTCTCTCCATGTGCCCAAACCATTTCAAAACACCCTCTTCTGCTCTCTCAACCACGCTCTTTTTATTTCCACACATCTCTCTTACCCTTACGTTACTTACTCGATCAAACCACCTCACACCACACATTGTCCTCAAACATCTCATTTCCAGCACATCCATCCTCCTGCGCACAACTCTATCCATAGCCCACGCCTCGCAACCATACAACATTGTTGGAACCACTATTCCTTCAAACATACCCATTTTTGCTTTCCGAGATAATGTTCTCGACTTCCACACATTTTTCAAGGCTCCCAAAATTTTCGCCCCCTCCCCCACCCTATGATCCACTTCCGCTTCCATGGTTCCATCCGCTGACAGATCCACTCCCAGATATCTAAAACACTTCACTTCCTCCAGTTTTTCTCCATTCAAACTCACCTCCCAATTGACCATTCGCCATTTCCCGCGTTAGCGAGGTAGCGTTAAGAACAGAGGACTGGGCCTTTTTTGGAATATCCTCACCAAATATATATATTTATATATATATATATATATATATATATATATATATATATATATATATATATATATATATTATATAAGTATATATATATATATATATATGTGTGTGTGTGTGTGTGTGTGTGCTGTAAAGGGCGACTAGTAGTGATAAGAGGGAAGAGGCCGGTGATGGGGGGGTCTGAAATCTTGCCCTCCCCCTCTCCCCATCCCATTCCAACCCTTCTTCCTACCCTACCCCTTAAAGGTCAGGTCAGAGGTCGGGCAATCATACCCAAGGGCAGCGTCGCCGACCTCAAAGATCGCATCGTCGTGCTCAACACGTGAAATGAACGCGATTTACCACCATCAGCACAACCCTGACACCAAACCTCTTTCTGACCCCACACACACACCCCTGGTGCCCCACTCAACATACCACAACAGCCCAGAGATCACTAGCCACAACAGGTCATAACCATAGCCCCCAAGCCTCCCAGACATGACCTCATAACATAGGAAATTACAGCTATTCTCCCCCTCACCACCTCCTCCCCCTCACCACCTCATTACATCCTCTTTATCTTTCGTATCACCCAACCTCCCTCTTAACCTCCCCACCTCCCACCACTCAGACCAGTCTTGTACCATCAGAGGTCAGAGTTAAGCACACGTGGTGTGAATTAAGGTCATGCTCGATACCGGGCGACGGTTGTCTCAGTTCAATACTGGAAGTGTATAAAATACCCCCCCCCCCAGACACTTCGAGTGCACACGTCCACGTCGACCCAAGACGCGTCGAGTGCACACGCCCACGTCGACCCAAGACACGTCGAACACACGTCCCCACCGCTCCTGTGTCACGTAAAGGTCAGAATTAACCACACGTCAGACTTGTGTCCAACACAGGTTCAGGCCAGACAAAAACTGACAAACATGTTTAAACTGAAGCCAAATCAGAATCCAACTTGAGTCTTAAGTCGAAGATTTCTGGCCATCCTTGAGCCAGATTCACCTTACTTAGGTCATGTACCTCAGTTCAAAAGAAGAAGTAAACTGTCGCCAAAGACGAGCCAATGACAGGTCATAGCCTGAAACAGGTCAAAGTGATCCACAGTAATAAATAAATAAATATATGTATATATATATATATATATATATATATATATATATATATATATATATATATATATATATATATATATATATATATACATATAAATAACAACTACATACGCAAGGGGCATAACAATGAACCAATCTCTAAAAGAAGATAAACAGCTGTGCTGGGCATCAGGCAGATTGCTGCTCGAACAGCGAACTCGAAGCGGGTCCCGCTACCTCACAGCCAGCAGCAGTGACCAGCTAATCATGGAAGTTCATTACCTGCGCGCCACATTACATCATTGTTACCCACCATCCACCGTATTTCTCATTTTCGTCGTTTTAAACGTTTAATTCGCCTTCGTTCCGATGCTGGCGTTCTAACTGATCACATTTCCTGTGTGGATGACAATGAATGACTCCTATTCATTCCACAATTTCCATCCTTAAACACGCAAATGAATAATCAAAAAAAAAAGAAAGAAAAAATCAGTACATAGAAACTCTCATGTTTGACTGATTACAATGTTTTCCCTCAACACCACGAGCGACGAGGCTGAATCAAACTGCGAAATATCTTTTTTGGATTTCAGTCTCAAAATTGCTTCTAATGTTCACCAAAACGAAATCGGTTCGCTGCATCAAGTCATTAGTCATTTGAGATCATGATGAGTTATGTTCCAACGTCTGCGTAGTGTGTGTGTGTGTGTGTGTGTGTGTGTGTGTGTGTGTGTGTGTGTGTGTGTGTGTGTGTGTGTGTGAGTGAGAGAGGAATGAAGAGATTACCATACAGGTGCGTCCGACGCTAAGAAACGGCTCCCAGCACCGTGCAAAAACAGGCGGACCGGACACACAATGGGTAGCCAGAGACAATACATGACACAGAAACGATTGGCAGCGCTTGTGTGTGTGTGTGTGTGTGTGTGTGTGTGTGTGTGTGTGTGTGACTACCTACTTGTGTGCACGGGAGAAGGGGGAGAGTTTAACACTCGTGCCCCGCCCACCTCCCTTCCTCCACTCGGCGTCTCTCAACCCCTCACATCTGTCGTGCACCAGTGGCAGCAGGTATAACCTCGTCTGCACCATCTGTCTCCAACGCTGTGAGCGAAGCCACAGTCTGTCAATGTCGGCCTGACTCTTGCCTAAGAGTACTAGTCTCGTGTCCAACCGGTGGTGGCACACGGTTCCTCCTCCTCCTCCTCGTCGTAGCACAAGAGCCACAACAACATCACCACCACCACCACAGAGGAACACGAGCGCTGTGATGGTGTGTTTTCTTGTCCTCTCTTCCCACGGAGGAAGGACTGGGGGCGCTGCGGGGCTTCCGTGCTCTCTCTCTCTCTCTCTCTCTCTCTCTCTCTCTCTCTCTCTCTCTCTCTCTCTCTCTCTCTCTCTCCGGTTAACGACCCCTGGGGGTATGATGGCCTAGCCTCTACCCTGACCAAGGGTCGTACCTCCGTGGTGAGGGATAGTAATGTCGGGCTCACCTGTCGTACCGTCGTGGTTATAAGGTCGCACGGTCGTGCTCAAAGGGGTGAAGCGTGTTCAGGTACGATTCAAGTCTCACTCCAGCAGATCGCTAACAAAAGACCAGCAATAACACTGGCCTCAAGACCCAGCCATGTCTGAAAAGGTACAACACCTTCATGTCATGCGTCATCTGTTCCCCCCCAACCACCCACCCATCTGGTAATCACTGAGCCATTGTGACTGTGTGTGGGTGTGTGTGTGTGTGTGTGTGTGTGTGAGTAAGAAAAGACAGGAACTTGGGTCAAGGGGGGAAACTTGAGATACTGCAATGCTGGCTTCATGAGACGCCGTCACACACACACACACACACACACACACACACACACACACATATATATATATATATATATATATATATATATATATATATATATATATATATATATATATATATATAAATTATCAACCAACCTTGGGCCGACTGCCGCGCCCAGGATTCGAACCCGTGAGCGAGTACAAGCCCCTAAAAATGAATGAATCATCAGCACCTCATAAAACAGCATCAGGGACATCGAAGCCACACAAGGGCTCAATCTTCTACCCACACCAGCGAACTTACTGCAGGTGACAGTAACACCAACCCGGCTCAAGGTCTCTGCACCAAACCACGCGCGGGCCGGACTTACCACAACGGTTCTGGCAACACAACAACAATAGGAAAATATGTCACGCCTCTCACGCCGGCAACATCCGTAGGTGTTGCTTACGCTCGTTGCATCCTGACGCCTTTCTCGCCATTATCTCCTCATTCTCGTCATCACCATCAATTGGGAACTGAGCTCATCATCTTCCAACGTCACACTACAATTATCATAATGCTGTCATCATCATCGCCCTCCATGCATGCACTATCAACACTTCTCACCATCACAATATTTGTGACGGACCAGGACAAGAGGCCTGGCCATCACAACCCAAAGGTCGGACCTTGTTGTGCTCAAGGATCGTACCGTCGTACTAAAGTGATTAATACAACTACAACTATCGTGCTCAAGGGTCGTACCGTCGTACTTGAGTGATTAATACAACCAAGAACTTACCATCCCCGCCATCACTACCACACAATACTCACAAAACTCTCACCACAGCCACCATAATACCACCACTCCATTTACACATTTCTATCACCATAACGAAAGCCTCAGCCTCCATCTCCATCACAACGACCACCACCACCACCACCACCAACAATACCACATTCAACACTTCCACCACCACAGTCACCATCACCAACGCCAATGACGATGGCAAAACTCAATAACGATGGCGCTCAAGGACATGCTGGCATTGGCAGGTAATGACAGCCGAAGCCTCGTCATTACACCAATTGCCTTAATTCATCCTCCGACCGTCCCGAAAGCATACATTAAACCAAACGTATCATTCTCCACATACGGAAGCCGTTCTCAGCCTCGATTTCTTAAAACTAAACCCAAACATTACTTCGCACAAAGAAAAACAAATTGCTATTGCTAACTTGTTTGATATATGAAATATCTATACTTCTGAAATACAACACTGAGCCAGTTCGGTATCAAGGTCATGAGCCAACGGACATTACTGGCTGACGGCAGCATTTCAACACACTAGATTGAGCAACATCTCACGTTTTCAAGTCTAACATACTCGAGTAATGTCAAGTTCAAGTGACTCACAACATCAAGAGTTTACAACACCAGTTACTTGGCCATAATATTGACACCAACAAAGTATGCTAGCCGGCACAGTTTCCTTACCACCGCCAACGCACTTACCTGTCACAGATTTTCGGTTTAAGAGCCCCCATTCATGTATAACTTGCACTGAACCACAGAGACATAACTTGGCACGGTGTTATCGGACTGGGAAATGACGAACTATTTGTTGAATAATAGCATACGGAAGCTAAGTATGAATCCTGGCAAGGGTTAGGCAAGAAGACACAAACACACACTTGAACTTCGTGGTGAAAAGGTTAAGTGGTAAACTCTGTGTAGCCTTTGAAATGTACATAATTTTCCAACCTTGCTGAAGACGTTCGAATTCATTTCCTCCCTTCAAACAAAATATTGCCATAAGACTCCAACCTAGGACAAATCCAACGTACCTTAGTGTATCTTAAATACGTTAACAACACCAGCAAAAATTATAGGTGCCATACAGCTACTGTAAATAAAACATTGGTGGGCATAACAGTGATGTAATCTGTATAAGAAAGGGAAATACGCCGATAATGCTCCTATTAGTAAACGTATAGACAATCATAAACTTGAGCGGTAACCTGAAGGTCAAATGACTTGGTAATCACAGTTCAAACTACTAAATGAATACGACAACGTATGACACAAAACTTCATAAATATTTCTCATGTGCCGATTAGCATAAAACGACGAAAAACAATGTATTATAAATGTTCCGGCAATAGGAAAAACTGTACGAGCCATGAACAAGTAAACAATATGGCGTCCCAACAACACCGACAACGCGGAGCACAAAAAAAAATGACGTTGTATCTTCTCAGGTCTTTGAAGTAAAAGCGACCCGATCAAGGACGAGTGTGCAACTATGCGTAAGGAAGAACCGTGATGAATAAAGAAGATCCCAGCACGTGAGGCTACGGTGAAAGGGAATGAAAACCTCATGGCACTCGGGAACCCGTTGTTGGCGCGTACGGTAAGACGAACCATGGAAGGGGAGGCTGCGGTCCTTGATTAGGATGAACCTAACTGAATACAAAGTGTGACATGTGAATATGTGATGAAACGAGAGGGCTTCTAGTCATGTGATTAGGCCTAAGATGGGTGGGCACATGACACCTACCTACCCTTGCCAAATTAGGAGAGAGAGAAAGCGTCTATCCTGGCCAGGAGTTATGTCGAATTACAGCCATACTTTACCGTTCCTTTCAGCATCATCTATTTAGCCTTCGGCAAGCGTGCGTTAACTGAATATCGTTAAACTTGAGAACGATCGTTACGCCCTACGGATATGATGACGCCCCTGATTTAATTTCCAGGTCAAAGGGCGGGCTATCACACATATACAAAGGGTTGTGCCTTCGTGCTTATAAACGGTTTATGATGCGGTTTAACAATTCAGTTCCGTCTTGAGAAAGTGGGTCGAGTTGAGAGTTATTGTTTATACACCGATCCTGCCCTTCACACGAAGCGGGTATATTACACGGAATGACACGGAAACCATTCTAAGTAATGTTGGTTTTCGTAGGAAACGATTTTGAGACATGTTGGTGATGGAAGATTAAGATTTACATACGTGTTGTTGTAAAATTCCACAAAGAAGAAAAAAAAAACACTCATTCTTGGAGACATTTATTTTGGAATAGTTATATGTCGGCGTTTGAAATCTTCTTCTAAGGCTAGAGACGTGCTTATTATGGGGTTGGGTGGAGGAGGATAGGTTTAGTGGGCAGTAGGTCCTCCTATCCTTACGCGCACTCTCAAAAGGCATTACTGACAGTTTCTTGACAAATACGGCTGTAATTTCCAGGTCTTCCTCGGTGTTGTTAGCTGACACACACACCAAATTCCTACGGCGCCGCGAACAAATGACAGAGCAACAACGCCTTACGTCATCGCTATCTCTATCCAGTGCAACGATCTCGCAACGGAGCGGTTCCTTCCTGAGACATGACGAGAGGCGAGCCATGCACGGCGCTGTGAACACATGAACGCATCTGCATGGTGCTGAGAGAGACCAAGAAGCACTAAGGTCTTTTTCAGCAGTACATGATTTAGAATTATCATTGATACAGTACTTGGGTACTAGTTGGATAACGTGTTTCCTTTCTCGCAGTCAGAGTGGGGTGGAGAGTCAGTTTTCCTTTCGACACTTGAGGCGCCCGGCATCTACACCTGACGAAGGTCGAGTAGTAATGCCTGAAACATTTCCTGTAGAACTTTGCGTGCTGGTTCGGCACACACACACACACACACCACTGAGTTAGGCAAGGTCTTCACTTGGTAGTGCTATCGTGGATGTCTCAAGAGTAGTAATGCCTGAAACATTTCCAGTAGAACTTTGCGTGCTGGTTCGGCTCACACACACACATCACTCAGTTAGGAAAGGTCTTCACTTGGTCGTGCTGCCGTGGACGTCTCAAGAGTTGTAAAACTAACGGCTCCCCGAAATTCGGTCGGTTTAGCGGGACAAACGACTTGAAGGGATCCTCAGTGTAATAATTTAATGCTCACACAGGACAATAACTCAGTTTTGTTTACCTCTTGTATACTTTCCAGATGATTCACATTTCGGCCTTCTTACGCGCAGTTTCTCAGAGTTTGCTAACACACACATTTCGGCCTTCTTACGCACAGTTTTTCAGGGTTTGTTAACAGATCAGGACGTGTATCATTACTTGATAAAAAAAAATTCGTATTATGGCCGCATCTTCGTTTTCATCGCTCCTTGGGCAGCTTGACTGATTTTTGACGTTTGCCGCAAGAGAAGCTAATTCACTGCGCACCCACACCCACGCTTGTTTACTCGAAAAGTTGAGTAGTTTCTATATATCAGTATGAAGCTGACCCCACTATGCTTTTATTGAGCACTGGACTTAACAAAGGAGGGACATTAATCAGTGAATCCTGGAATTTCATACAAAACCCTAAAGAAAATCTTGCTTTGTATACAAATGGAGATAAAAAATAATAACAAAAAATGTCAATAATGATAGGTGTACATCCACAAGACAATGAACCACTAAAAGTCACTTTTTACGGCCAGTACCCGTTAGCACTAGCAATTTGCCTGAACTTAACAAACTTCAAGAGCAAGACAAGGCCTTCCACTTTTATTTTAAGTAGTAAGGTCGTCTGGACTCTTCAAGACTAAAATAAGCTTCCCCAACAAGAAACAGAAATTATCACTCAGTGAAGCCATCTTCACTATTTTTTTTCGCCTCAACCACTCGTTCAGTTCCGTTGCATCTTCGGGGCCTCGCCATTTTGCATCAGACTTTACTCCCGTCTCTCTGTAAAGTACATTTATCAATTCTTTTTCCCCCAGTCTTTTATTTAGAGGCAAGACGTACTTAGTGGATACAAGGAAGCAAATCAAACGGATGCCCTTCGGCCTGAAGTTCAAGGCGCACTCACAGGACCCCTCTCGCATGCTCGGACTGGAGGTGTGTGTGTGTGTGTGTGTGTGTGTGTGTGTGTGTGTGTGTGATCGGCTGGTGGTATTTGGACACCGGACGCGCAGGCTGAAGGCTGGGAGGATGTGGCGTCAACCCACACTATATGCCATTAGGGCAGAATAACATTTTCTTTTAATGGTGTGCCTCACCTGCTTAAGCATGTACAAGCAAGTTGCACAATGTGTGTGTGTGTGTGTGTGTGTGTGTGTGTGTGTGTGTGTGTGTGTGTGTGTGCGTGTGTGTGTGCGTGCGTGCGTGCGTGCGTGCGTGCGTGCGTGCGTGCGTGCGTGTGTGTGTGTGTGTGTGTGTGTGTGTGTGTTGAGAAGCCTGGTTACCTCTTATCCTACAAACAAACTTTAAGAGAACATTACCCTACATCGATACAAATTGACCTACTTTCAAATTCTTTAATTATGCCCAGTATTAAAAACCTTAAACACTCGGACAAAGGCCATTGTTCTTTTGTTTCGGACGTTACTTCGCAAGAGCGATAAAGAAAATTGGGTGTATGTATATATATATATATATATATATATATATATATATATATATATATATATATAAAGGATACAATCATATATAAAGGCAGGAGCATCGTGCCTAAGGATCGTACCGTCGTGCTCATGAGGTTGAAAGCAGCTTAATGAAGAGACGTAACTCTTCGTGAGAGAAACGCCATCTGGTGGTTAACCCCGTGCACGAAAACCACTTCCAGACCCACGTCTCCCTCCTCGAACCCCCTGGGATAAAACGTCGCCTTCACTGGCTATATAACTGAAGCACCTACAGGTCTACTGCAGTACACGAAGGTCCCCTCCACTCGTTATTTCGTTCGTTGACCTACGTCGTCAGTTGAAAAAGAGGAAATGAATTGACAGAAAGGGAAAATACACACACACACACAAGTAGTACCTTAAGCTAATCTGTGCGAAACGAGACAGAGATATATTCTCTGAAAACTACCATTTTTTTATGCTTTCTGAGAGAGCTTAGTGGCGGAGGTCGTCTTCATTATTAACGTTGCGTTGTAAAGGTGGTTGTAAAGGTGGATTACGCAGCCCTCCCTAGTCCCCACACCAAGTTATATGCATATAAGTAAATCCACAACTACACGGCCTTCTGAGAACTTGTGAAGTAATTCTAAGTAAACAGGTATTGATTTAAATTCAGTTATCTTTTAATTTCATCTACAATAATCTCATAATCAAATGTTAATACCAAGTTCTGTTTAGTAAGATATGGAGAACATCAGCGACGAGGAGGTAATAATGACTCGACCGCTGGCAGAGTTGTATCGGTCGCCGGTGCCCAACGCGGCGGGCAAGGGTCCAGCCGACCGACTGCGTCAGTCATGAGCGGCGTGGAGTAAGGGAGGAACTGCCTGCCTGGCTCAGCACGCCGCCGCCTGGGGTCGTGAGGAAGGCAAAGTGGGTCAGGTCTACCCGGTGCCCTGGAGATGCCCCGCCGCCTAACGCATTCGTGCTGGCTCCCGCATGCATGGGTGTTTAAGGTTGTGGATGCCGCAGGTTTCGTGGTTCAAAGCTCCTCAGCTGACTATTGCTATACAAGTGAGATGGACGGAATGAAAACACAAGAGGAAGTTCGTGCTGTAATGAGAAGGCCTGAACCCACTGCAAGTCTCAGTGACGAACTGCTGAGGGTCATATCTTTTCAAGGGTTCAGTCTTTTTCTCTCATATTTTTTTTCCCTCTAAACCCTTACCTAACTTTTCACCGTACACCCGACTCCAACATCCACGTCACGAGACCTGATTCTTAAGGCGTTTAAAAACCTCTGAAGAACTTGAACGGCCAGAAAATATATACAAGAACCACACATTTATTATTTCCTTTTTGTTTGCACGAGTGATGGCAAACCAACAATAAACAAGGGACCTGTTATCTAGGGGGTGTATAGTCAGCATCCCTGACGCAGGGATCATCCCAGAATCCTTGTTCTGACCCTACAGTGTCTAATGACAGCGCCATCCTACCTCGTGAATCACTGGTGCCATCTCAGGCCACCAGTGTTGCGACACTTCACTTGCCATCTTGGAGGGGGTCATCAGATCGATATTTCCACATCAGACACACTCGTGCAAGGTCACCAGAGTCCATCCTGCCGTGCACACTGACTCGACCACCTGAGTATAACACTTTATGGCCGGAGATGTAGCCTGTCCTCCTCCTCCTCCTCTAAGACCGAATCATATTCACCCGTCGGTGTATTACCGATAAGGGGAGAACACACACACACACTACTACATGGTAGGAGAGGAGTTCGCAGTGCCACAGTGTGAGCGGACGACACAACACACACCACAGGTCCTCAACAACCAAAAAAAAAAAAAATCTCCCGTGTAGCGTGGGATAATGTCTGAAGCCTAGTCGTATTATCTTAATCTATAATAAAACCTTAAGTCGCATCTTGTCTTAAGGTCACATGGTTGAAAAAAAAAAAATTACGTAGGATTTGCTGGCTCCCTTGCTAATCCCTCGAGCAATGTCGCAGGGCTAGACACAGTACGTGACAGGAGAAAGTCTCCCCAGGGAGGGGAGCGGGGTGCGACTGCTGCGATTTCAAAATCCTCGGAAAATCTCGTCCCCTTCCTGGCTTACTGTGACGTCACCCGTGTTACAAGACGGTCCTATTGTTGAACACGACATTCCAACCCTTGGGTACGATGGCATGACCTTTTAACACAATCCTTCCGGGTCTGGTCAGAGGTCACGCAAATCATACCCAAGAGTCGTACATAATCATGGCTAGGAAGAACCAAGTCCCAAGACTTTCGTAAGACTTCAGCCTTACCAGCCTATAGTAACACTACACGCACCGAGGCATCCTAATGTGTACAAATTCAAACGGGGGAAAAAAAAAAAAACATGACACGTTCTTTAAAGAGAGAGCAGTGAGTTGTGCGCACATACTCCACTGCTGATACCTCAGCAGGCACAATGGCCAGCTCACGTACGTAAAGGCTTAATTAAGTACAACAAATACGGCACGCGCTCAGAATGTTAATTACCGCAACTATATTGGGGTGCAGGTCGATACTCTAACTTGTTATTACAACTATATATATATATATATATATATATATATATATATATATATATATATATATATATATATATATATATACAACATTTAGATTAACAACATATCTCGTTCAAGAGATGAGTGACGGACAATACTGCACTTGGGGTGAGGCCAATTATCTATTACTCAAACTGTTTTTCTTGTTTTCCTATCTTTCTCTGGATCACAGCACTCACGACAGCCCTGGATATAAGAGAGAGAGGGGAAAAAAAAATCCTGGACCCGTCCCTCCAGTCTATAACCAAGAAAAAAATTCATACTGATTTCCAGCCATCTGGGCCTGGAATACATGCACATATAAACACCTGTCTTTCCAGGAAAGGAATAATCTCATCATAAACACAAAGATTAAAATAAGGAGGAAAAAAATAGTATTACAATGAATAGCATAACGAGGCTTGATGCCACAGAATTAAATACTGAGCGAGGTAGCAGCCCGCACACTACCACCACCACTGACGCTGGGCCCCACACACTCACCGTCCTTCCCTCCTCCGCCTGCCAGCCAGCACGCAGCCAACCTCTCTCACCTGGAAAGAAAAAGACCGACATCACTTGCAGTTCACCTTGCCAGTACTTGTCTGTCTGTGTCGGGGGGTGGTTTTCCACGTAACGCTACATCTACTATATATATATATATATATATATATATATATATATATATATATATATATATATATATATATATATATGATGTTCCAGGACGAGGCATAAAAAACTTAACTGACGAGAAATGATTCAGACAATAATGCATTAACGTAATCCGTAACGAGAAATATGAATCGTGCAAACCAGTGATAAAAGATATTGTGCCTAACCTTCGAATTGCACAAAGACTCTGCACTTCAGCGTTATGTGTGTGTGTGTGTGTGTGTGTGTGTGTGTGTGTGTGTGTGTGTGTGTGTGTGTGTGAGCGGCAAAGAACAATACAGTGGCCAGGTGTTATGAATGTATGGAGACCAGAGAACAAGTTCAGCCTGAAGAAGAAGATGCTAAGTAACGTGGCCGTCTACCCCATCCAGTGGCTGGTAG
The DNA here is from genome assembly GCF_036320965.1 of Panulirus ornatus. NCBI lineage: Eukaryota > Metazoa > Arthropoda > Malacostraca > Decapoda > Palinuridae > Panulirus > Panulirus ornatus. The sequence continues at coordinate 17,810,284 of NC_092279.1, forward strand.
GTGAACGTTGCGGGCTACGTATGTCCTGTGCATGCTGAGGGTAAGAGGTGGGGCTCTGTGTGTTCAGGGGAAGAAAATGGGTGTGTCCAGACAGGCGCTGATGGGAACAGATCGAGTCAGGATTACCACCAAAGAGATGCTTCAGGGGCTTTATATAAGGACCTGATCTGGTCAGTATTACCACAGCCATTGTCGCCAGAACCGTAGGTTACAGGCGAGTCAGGTCTTCAATATTATATATATATATATATATATATATATATATATATATATATATATATATATATATATATATATATATATATTCCTATGAGTCCCCGTGGACTCATAGGAATATCTTGATCAGGCGCAAGATTGTGATCCTTTCCAATATATATATATATATATATATATATATATATATATATATATATATATATATATATATATATATATTATGCCGTAATTACTTGACAAGTCTGGTCATCAATAGAAAGACTGGCAAAAAGTACCACTACTGGCCTCCGACAAGTAACAGTGCAAACCTACTTTCATTTTTTCCCCTCTCTGGTGAAGGTAATGAGGCTGCGCGCTCCAGCAGCGACCGAGTTGTCTCCACAGGCTAGGCCGTGCTCTGGGCCAGGTGACTGAGTAACATGACAAACTCTGTCGTCTTTTCCTGTAAAAGGATGTTTACTTCAACCACAATATGACCTTTTTTTTTGGCCAGGAATTATTTGGGAATTTAGGGAATTCATACCGTGATGTGTAATTACACATGTAAATGTATATTAAAAGAAGCATACAGACTCCAATGATCACTTGCGTAAACTCCGTGCCCTGGGAGATCGCTAGCGACATGGCGCGCGAGAAGAGATGGGTCCAAGTGTAGCCAGACGTCAGAGGTTGGCGACTCTGGGTGAGGCGCAGTTGGCCCTTACAATATACCACTGGTGATACCAACTGCGCACTGTATAGCATCTGCTGATGAAGTAATCGCTGAACTGTATAACACCAACTGATGACGTTATCGTTGCCGTGTTACTGAATCCAACGATGAAGTCATCAGTGCGTTAAGGCATAATGTTGTTATGGCTACAACGTAAACGAAACCTCGGTGTGGCAATACTGTCTGTAACGGAACCTCGAAGATGAAATGTTATGGTAACTATTCTCGCTGACGGTATATATATATATATATATATATATATATATATATATATATATATATATATATATATATTCCTTCTTTCATACTATTCGCCATTTCCCGCATTAGCGAGGTAGCGTTGAGAACAGAGGAATGGGCCTTTGAGAGAATATCCTCACCTGGCCCCCTTCTCTGTTCCCTCTTTTGGAAAATTAAAAAAAAATGAGAGAGGGGAGGATTTCCAGCCCCCCGCTCCCTCCCCTTTTAGTCGCCTTCTACGACACGCAGGGAATACTTGGGAAGTATTCTTTCTCCCCTATCCCCAGGGATAATATATATATATATATATATATATATATATATATATATATATATATATATATATATATATATATGTGTGTGTGTGTGTGTGTGTGTGCGTGCAGAATCAAGTACATCCTCGTGCGATAGAAGACATGAAGCCTATCACATACCTGATTACAAATGAGCACAGTACAACTCCCAATGTAAACAAGCCTGAAATCAATTTACCAGTGCACCCTGATCTTTACCGCTCCTACATCAGTAAACAATCGAGAAATTTTGTAATGGTAAGGACGGGATGACCTCAGGTTTAAAGCTGAGCGTCCTGTTAACGGTTCCAACGGTAATGTCGGTCATACAGTGTCAGCTGGACGGGAAACAAGAGCTACATGAGAGCCGTCGGGTGGGCACAGGTCACTGTTGCGATGTGGGTAGATCTGGCTCATGAGTTCTCTCACAGGTAACAGTACACAGTTCCCATGTAATGCCTCAGATACCAGTAACCCTTCCTAGGTACAAATATGTTTCAAGTACTACATTTCAAGTGCAAGTACACAGGCTCATGTACTGTCTTGAGTCACAAGTCCACAAGTCTCGTATGTTCACTCTCAGGATCAAGCGTTTCGTTGGGTTACCGATATGTGGTGAAAAAAAAATGACATAAGTATATTTTATTTTGGCTAGTTGTCAGGAATCAACACTCATATTCAGTCACATGTCTTGAACGTCTGACTAGTTATGTCATGTTATGTTGACAGGCGATGATCACTAGGGACTTACCAAATGGATGGATACCCCTATGCAAATTCTACCAGGCTCACTGTGTCCCGTTGTGGCCATCTACACGAAGTGAGGCGCCAAGTTTCCATCGCTCCCCAGCAGCAGAGTACAAGATGTCCAGGAAAAGATCCTTGCGCGCATAGCCTCCTACACTCTTAATTCTCACGGTTCCTAGACACTAATAATCGAGTCTGTCCTAACTCTTGACTTATTTTGTCGACAGTTAAGATCCACTACAACGTTCTGTGTATTCATTATATCCGACAGAACTGGATATCGTTATTACTACAAGAGGGAAACCCAAGAGAGTGTATTGGGTCATCTGAAGCATCCAGTCAGCGTCTGCTGACGTCAAACCGGGCAGCCAATTGGGTGGCTTATTGTGTCCTGACGTCAAACTGGGCAGCCAATGGTGGGAGAGGGGGAGTATGTTCTGTTCTCGAGTCGTCAAATTATTTCCATTTGTGATATATATATATTATAAAGCTTTCCTCTCATTTCGGTTATCAAGAGAACTGGCTTCATCCACAAATTACGATATTATTTCCTTCTGTAGGATGAGAAGACATATAAATAATGTGTTCTTCACGCTCATCTGGTACGAATACTGTAATTTTTTTTTGCGTGTGTGACGGGCACGAACTCGCCAGAAATAACCCACATTACAAAACATTATCAGGTGTTTGCCAATAACGGGGCGATAATTACACCCGAGGAGCGTGGTGGTGGTGGTGGGGATGGAACATCCATTACTTGTTCTTAAGTAGTCACTCTTGCCATAACGGGTGGAACGTATAATTACACCGTATGTTCTCCAGTGGTATCATCGGCATCACGGTGTGATCGCCGCCTTGCACATGTGACCCACACACACCTCCTCGCTTGTTATTCTCGTGTATGACAACCATTTCGATGGACGGTGAAGCCAATCTCCAATAATGTCGATCTCGGGATCTGTCATGGCGGGAAATTGAGATTTTATTTTGGTGTTTAAATATGTAAATCACGACCTCGTGCTTTATAAAATCCTAAACAAACTCACAGATAAGCGAGCCCTAACAGCTAATATAACATATGCCTCCAATAAGCAGAGTCACTGTCTGGGTACAAAACTAGGATTTGGAATAATACAAGATTTAAGATGTGTTCACACCGAATGTCTTGGTTCCTCCAGCATGTCACTCACACTTCGTAGCTCAAGACGCTGACCACCTTCCCTTGTGCGACCGACGTGTTCAAGCAGGCGAAAGGACATTATCTTAGCGTAGCTATATGGGTCACCAACACACCGCAGGACGGGAGGAGGGGAAGGGTAATAATGCAGTGGCCCGGGTGTCGAACGTGCCGTAGCTACAGAGACCAGCGGCGGGTCGCCATTTGAGATGTTCCTGGCGTCTCGGCCTCGCTCAGGACACTATAAGGCTCGGCTCATGAGTATGTAATGAGAGCCTTATGTGCCGTATGCCATCGTCTCCGTATTCATCCCTCGAGCAAGGCGATGAGATCATTGAGCCATGCGCAACGATCCTTGAGCACAGCTGTGACCTGATCCTTTAAGGTCGGGTCGGACGCCAAGATATCATACCTAAAGGTCGTGACGTCGTGCTCAAGGGTCGTTCCCTCGTGTTCACCACTCCTAGCAGTTGGTAGGGGGAGAGCGTCACCAGAGCATATGACTACAGAAACCTCCCATCGTCCGACCATCACCCAGTAAACCACTGAATCAAATCCACTTATCCTAATATGTCGACCCCAATCCGTCGCCCCTTGTACCCGCCTCCTGTATGACGTGGCTAGTCTTTGTACCTCTCAGGAGATACAGGAGTCACGAGCCACCGACCACCACAATGTGCCCGACGAACATTACCCCCCTTATGCAGGTCTACCAAGAAAATATCACAGTCTCTGGTGCTGCGACCTCGCGAGAAAAGAGCAGAACTTGACACGTCTACGTGTTTATCAAAGTCTCGAGTGCAGTGACCTACCGATACGTAAAACAAGACATAAGTACAGCCGATTTGTATTGCCAATACACCAAACGTTATGGATAACATGGCAAAGCAAATGATCTACCAACTGTGGTGTAAGGCTCCACTTGCGAGAGACCCAATACACCTTGCTGTGTGCTCAGCTCACAACACGGGACGTTTGTTACCACTACAGAACTATCCCAGGACATCCTGCCCTGTCCTGAGCCTACATCGGTGAGAAGGAGGAGGAGGAGGAGGAGGCTGTTATGAATATGAGGGAGAGTGTTGAGTGAGGTAGACACGGGACTGACGCCACAAGACTCCACCATGGACGGCCAGTGTTTCTAAGAACCCGGACTGCCACAACGAGCAGGACACTCAGACAACCAGACAGCACAACACTCTGTGGTCTGACAACACAAGACCAGAGAAAGAGACTCCCAGGGATATCCCTAAGCTGTAGGAGGACTCTCTGAGATTTTTGGGGGACTCCCTGAGCTTTGAGGGGGGGGACTCCCTGAGCTCTGGGTGGGACTACCTGCGTTTTTTGGGAGGGGACTGTGTCCCGGTGGTAAAGGGGTCCCCCTCTTTCCCTAATACATTCGCTTACGATTCCAGCAACTCTCACTATCTTCTGGACTGATCTTTCAATTTCTTTTTGCTTTTGAGGATGTTTACCTCCTACATGCGAATGAAATTTCTTATCCAGCAGTTCCTATGGTCAGTGTATATCTTACACCTATTTGTTTATTCATGTATTTAGTGAACAATTCATTCTCCGTTTTTCATAACTACATGGTGTATAGACGCGTCAGGTCTCAGGGTGTGTGAGGGTCGCAGTCAAACCGGACTAGCATCACTGCCCCACATCCCTCGCCCCCAGGCCCGATCACGTCTTGCCTTGATATCAGTCTCTCGTAAGGTGTTCCAGGGTTTACGTAAACTGGTTCATTCCCTCTGATGTAATACCTTCACGGCGGTCGTGATGACAACCTCTGACCGTGTTTTCACGCGCTGTTCTCACGTCGTGTGTTTCAGCCAATCATGAACTAGTTTCGGTCACATCGTAATCAACGTAAGATGACGTCAATGGGCACACCGGCGGTCTAAGTGGTTTGTTGTTCCTCCTAGATGCGTACCAACACCACCAGCATGGCTCCAAGATTCTTTCCATTTCTTTCCCTTTGTCAAAATTCCGCTCAAGGACTTCAAGATGGTCGCCAGCCACCATGGCCAACCTGTCCGGCTGGGTGGCTGGTTGCGCATTACGGTGGTGAGGTGTGCCCCTTACCCACCTCCTCATCCCCTCTCGTCCACCGCCACTATCGTCATCACCAACACCCTAGAACTCTACCCCAACATTTCCTCGGACACTGTGCCTGTCGCCCTCGTGTAGTCGCCATCACTAACACCAACAACCAACCTCCTCTCCTCCAACACCTCCCTTAGAAGCACTATCCAACCCATCCCAGTCATCACCATCACCATCACCAACAACCCACGTCCTCTCCTCCAACACTCCCCTGGATACCAATGCTCCTCCAACACCAACACAAACGTCATCTTCTCCAACACTCCCCAGGATACAAATGCTCCTCCATCACCAACACAAACGCCATCTTCTCCAACATCTCACTGGTGTTCCCTGGACCCAGCCAATATGATAAGCTCCGTGTGTCAAAACAGTCGTCACCCATCTGCTTCACCAGACGTCCCCAGAAGAATGCATTCGAAGGGACAACCCTCTTGAACCTCTCCCAGGTTACTCCACGTCTCACCCGACGTGGCCACGTCTCTGCAGTGCTGGTGCGATTGTACAAACACCAGTGTGTGACGTCAGGAACAAAGGAGCCAGGTAAGTAACGCTGCCTGGCTGGTGTGGCTGGCTGGCTGGAGCGAGGTAATCCCGCCCCACAGTATGCCTACCAGGGCCGGCCGCCTCCATAAGTAACCAAATACCTTGGCTTTGACCAGCACGTACCAGCTAGCCGCCATCCGCGCCTCCCACCAAATATATTCAGCCAGACCCCCGTCAGCAAGTGACTCGGGTGATGGATGACCCAATACCTGGTCATCTCTGCCCTAACTGCCAATCATCGTTCAGTACAACAAGACGTAACTTAAAAAGATATGCTACTTGCGTCAAAGCGACAGCCTGTTTTACACACACGACAAAAAAAAAAAAAAAAAAAATAATCTAACCAGTTTTTGCGTGAAACAATACGACACCACGGACGAAGGATTTTGAGAAATGTCCACTGTTCTGGCATCGATTATCCTGCTATCACGATAATCGATTATAATCGACTGCTAGCAACATTAGAATTATACTACTGAACAGAAATAATGCAACGTGTACTGACTTCATATTTCGAGGGAAGTAACTATAAAGTAAGACTAACATAATTTTTTTAGGGAAATCTATCTCACGCCAACCAACCCTACCGGTACAGAGTTGTATTGATCATTTCGAAATTCATCGAACCTAACCGTGAAGATAATATTCTTTTTTTACCATGTGTACATGAAACTCACACTGTACTAAACATTTTCCTCATATAAGGATAGATACGTCGAGATACGACGATAAACAACAGTTGTAAACTTCAGAAAGACGATAAACAATTGCTGTAAACTTCAGAATAATTACATCAATTAATTAACACGAATACATTCTTGAACTCTGACTGGTGTCAAAGTCTCTCTACGTTATAATCTACGACCCCAATACCCCCTTTCGGAAAGGGTCTTGGTGTTACCCCCCAAGAACCTCATTTCCAGGAGTTCCCTGCAGCTTGAGGGCTGCGTTACGGTCAGTAGCAGGGACAATATGGACTCATTGGAAGCAAGAAGTTCTTTCATGCGACGAGACTCACGTCCAACTAACAACTGCTACTCGTGGTGTCAATCCTAGGTAGATGGAGACTGGTAGACAAGTTCCGTGTGCAGTGGAAGACGAAGGACAGTCACTACTGACATGGGAGAGGGTGGGTAGGAGGACGGGAGACCGAGGGTAGGACAGGAGGCCGCCGGGGCAGGACAGGCAGAAGGCCAGGTGGAGGCGAGGGTCGAGGAAGGTTATGTCCTTGACGCCTCACCCCGAACAAACAACAAACCAGTCCTGCCAGCCAACACACACACACACACACACACACACACACACACACACACACACACACTCCTAGCTACAGGTGCGGGAAGACCTCGGGAGAAACCAAACGACGGACTCGCGTCGTAACTAGGAAAACTGTGGGGGATCCTACGGGAAGATGATCCTCGCTTCTCAAACTACCCGGGAAACTCCCTTGGCCCTACCGGGCGCTCGTACTGTTCCCAAAACGCTACCACCAGTAGGAGTCTCTTTTTTTTAACACCCGGGTGTTGTGGGCGTAGAGCACAACACAGCACCCAAGGGGTGAGCATGCCACACGGTAAAGACCACCAGTCTTTAAAGTTTTCTACGAGAAAAACTCCCTCACCATCGGCTTAGGAGACGGACTAATCCCCCTCAAGGCTGGTGAGGTTACAAGACTTTAGTACCAAAGTCCAGCGCTGGAACCAGCAACACATGCAAACCCTCCAGTGTTGGAACACATGCAAACCACCCTCCTGTGTTGGAACACATGCAAACCACCCTCCTGTGTTGGAACACATGCAAACCCACCAGTGTTGGAACACATGCAAACCCTCCAGTGTTGGAACACATGCAAACCCTCCAGTGTTGCAAGCTTGCAACATATCCAAATCCTCCAGTGCTGGAATCTTGCAACACATCTAAACCCTCCTATGCTGGAGACTTGCAACACATCCAAACCCCTCAGTACTACAAGCCTACAACACTTCCAAATCCTCCAGCGTCAGAAGCTCAGGAAAGACTTAGAGTCCGGTTGTGTGGGGTCTATAACCTGATCGTGAGCACTTAACCTGATCCAACGCTTCTGAGGCCAAGGAGGAGTTAGCAGGAAGGTGGTGTTGAGGCAGTCGTCCCCTTCCTCCTTCCTCGTAATCTCGCTCCGGTGAGGTGATCTGCCATCACACGATTTCAAAAAGGGATGGACGATGTTGGTCGCGCTACAGGTGTGACAAACGCGACCGTTACGCAGGTGTAAAGAGAAAAGAGACAGGTGTTTTTTTTTCCCATGAAAGCCCTTCTACCCTTCTTCAAACAATCTCTCTCCCTCTCTTGTTCGAACTATCGCTTTCGCATCTCTTAAACAGCGACTAAAACTTCTTCAGTAGTAGCACTTCACTGCATTTCTCAACGCTCAGCTGTTGCAGCAGGTAAGTACAAGAACAAACACCAAAGCCTCTAACCAGTTATCTTCCATCTTCACTCCGCCAAGTGTCTCCCCCAAGTGAAGCACGTCCCAGGTGTTGATGGGAAAGGTAAAATGATGAGTTGATTGAGCACTGAAAGGAAAAAAGTGGATCATTTTGAGCTTCTCTGGTGGTTGCAGACCCGACTTTTGAAAGTGGAAAGGTTATAGGAAGAGAGAATGGCGAAAGGAGGAAGAGAATTCTGCAGATATATGAGCGATGAAAGGAGGAGGAGGAGGAGGAGGCATCGTATGGTTGGCTTCCACATATAGTTCACTCTCTCTCTCTTCTACAGATATTACTTTGGTTTTTGCTCCGGAGAGCTGGCTGCCTGTGGTACCCCCACCACCACTAGCTAGACCACACGATACTCAGCAAGCTGCTGCGTCTCCTTGCTGCGTCTCATGATGATCACTGTGGGGCCGTTGGCAACTCCTGCTTTGAGAGATGAGGCAACAAGTTCTGCTGTGCTGTGAGTTTACGACTAACTCATCGAGCGTTGAGTCACAGACAGATTCAACCTCAGTGTACCGGGGAGTTCCAAACAGTTCAACCCTCCAAGTGCCAAATACACGGCGGAGTACGAGACCCAGTGAGGACAAGATCCCTCGAAGACCCCTACGGCAAAGATTCACATGCATCCAAGTGGAAGCAACACGTGAGGGAGGGACGAAGTACCAGACCCAGTACGTGATGAGGTGCGGGGTGGAAGATTCCTCGGCGCCCCTGTGTACACCAACACTTCCACAACCTGGAAGGAATACCCAGTCCTAGAACCTGATGGGGGAAACCCGGTAGCACCCCTTAGGGTCACTATCGGTAGCCTTCACACACACACACACACACACACACACACACACACACCAGGTTACGACGATACTATGATCCTTTATTACAAAACCCTGTAAAGAAAAATGGTACGCTCTCAGTTATACAAAAGGGGATTAGTTACTGAGCCTGACTGCCGTGGGTCATTCTGAGCCTCACAAAAGAGTGTAGCGAGGAGGCGCGTCGCCGACAAGTGTCACAGGATCGTTAAAGCCGCGGCGGTGCCTCCTTCATGCAGTCATCAGTATCACATATCCTCTCAACAAGGACACGTCGAGGTGGATCAAGGAAGCCAGTACCACAGGGGCCACGAGGCAATCTTGAGATTTGCAAGATGATATAACACGTTACGAGAGCGGTGCCATTAAGCCGGTGGCAACAGGGGACTACAAGGGACAGCCAGCCTTACGGCTTTGCCGCAACAAGGCACATATTCCCGTCCCACGACGCCACATGGTGCGACGCCACGTACCGTGTCTCGCAACATATTATACGCCTTGGTTGTAATACGACGAGAACCTGAGGTGCTGGTCGCACCCTCGCTTGGCTTCGCTGCCAACCGTCTTGTTTTCTGTCCGACTCGGAGCTAAGGAAGAGTTATGGACAGCCACCTGACTAAGGGGATGGTCCAGTAAAGACGGACATGGCTGGCGAACAAGAGGGAACTGTCAGCTGTTAGAAGTGAGACGGTCGGTCGACGAACAGATCGTCTGGTGATGCAAGAGATGGTCAGATAAAGACAAGAACAGTCAACTGATGACAGGACCACGACTCAGCTGATGGAGGGGACAGACGGCTGACGAAGGGGACTGTCAATAGTAAGTAATGGATACTGACGAAGAGGAGAGCCTGATGATGATGATGATGATGATGAGGAGGAGGAGGAGGAGAAGAACGATGGAAAAGACGAAAGAAGACTTCCTCTACCCTCCACACCCACAGTGGGTTGAGTCTTATGAACATACCAGGCTGTGTACTTACCATCCCCATAATGTATTCATTTCTGTAGTATGCTACTACACAATGCTACCCCGGAAGGCATTTGGTGTAAGGTACACTCGCTCGTCCTCAGTAGAGTACACTTGTCTTTATACGACACCTCATTTGTAAGCTACTCAATCATTTATACCACAATAACTTCCGTATACTCAACAGCCATGGCCAAATATACTTAACGTTCCTGCACACCGGTACCCCATCACTCGCTACATTATGTATACATCCGTCCAGCTCATCAAGCAACTGCACCACACACACACACACACACACAAACACAAACACACTGGAACCCAAGACTGGCGTCCTGGAAGGCTGGGTGCTGGAGGTCGTTGCCTGGAGGAAGGTGTGGAGGACTGGGCGTAACGCGAGACATCTGTGTAGTTTCTGAGAGTAACCAGACCGCCAGTCTCAAGATGGCAAGTGTTTCAAAACAGGACTCAAGCCAGTCTCCGGACGACCAGGTCTTAGAATCAAGATTTTTGCCAGTTCAAGATGCTGCGTCTTCCAGTCAGCCCAACATTCTAAGCCAGGCTGAAGACATCCAGGCTTCCAAACTGAAATTCCAGCCAAACTAAAATTGTTCAATTCTCAATCCCAATCAGCCAATTAAAAAATGTCCAATTTTAACAGCCTACCATTCCAGCCAATTTGGAAATGTCCAACGTTCCAGCCAGTTGGAAAGTCTTTTTTGTTCTTTTAATCCTCCGGCCCAAGATTCCATCCAGCCTGAGGATACCCTCTCAAGCAAAGGTGTGTGACTGACCTTTAAGCAACATGCGTAGTATCGTCCCTGACCAACCAGCTGACCTTTTTGTACCCTGCATCATCATCCCCCCACCCCACCCACCCCAACATCTCAGCCCCCCCCCCCCCAACCCTCCCTCAAAAACACACAAAAACACGCACAGTATTTCATGATTTATGTAAAAACCGGTTTGAAGTCCAAGGACAAGGAAACGCTTAGAAAAATGACAAGAAGTATGACACTAGACCATAGTCATCCCTCATGTAGAGCTGTTCAACGAAAGGGAAAAAAAAATGTAAACTACATCTGAAATGAGGAAGAAGGTGCTGGCCACTGTGAATAATGGCGAATGAAAGGGAATGTGGTAAATGAAGAAACGCAAATGAAGAAAAAAAATAATGGTTGAATTTGAAAAGCAACCATTTGCAAGTTTAATGTGGCGTGTCTCCGTCCATCCGTTCTTATCACTTATCATCATCATCAGGTTCACTACTGAAAGCTGTGCAACACTGTCCAACGAATCTACACTACATACACCCTTGACAAACCTGGCTTCACTTCGCCCTCGACCCTTACAGGTTTTCAAGTTCAAACGCACCTTCCCTGCTGACCTACGGTCGCGCTCCTGACTGTAGGGGGAAATAAAGAACAACAGAAGCAGGAACCACACGATATGTCTCTTCCCTCCGACGGAAGAGCCATACGAAGTTGTTGAGCTATGTGGTCGACGAAGATTAAAAGCAGGCACGCCGCGAATTCAGCGCTTCCTCCGCGTATTAAGAGAAATGACTGGATTATCCTCTCTCTCTCTCTCTCTCTCTCTCTCTCTCTCTCTCTCTCTCTCTCTCTCTCTCTCTTTCAAAATAAACCATACTAGGTGTGCTTTATGGGGCCGTAATGTCTACCTATCCATCACTGGCAGTAACGGACTATGTGAGCTCTCACTTCCCTATCTATGCGTCTTCCGGTAGCACGCGTCACACGACCTCCTCCTCCTCCGCTGAACTCAAAAGCTACGAATCCTCACAACACAGATCATCTACGGCTGACGCCAACAACTATATATATATATATATATATATATATATATATATATATATATATATATATATAGACCTTCTAGCCAGACTTTCTCGCTCATGTATTCAGAGTGAATTGCACCACTCGCCTCATTACCATCCCCACAGTCCACTACCACATACACCCGCCCACCATAACGATCCCTGACGACGTGTTGCTATGAGGGAAGAGCGATACGCTGGGTCGTCACGATTACCCAATCAACGATCCAACGTCTGCCTGCGTGGCGTGTTACCATAGCGAGCCAACTCTGTTACAACAACACTCGACCCTTCACTGTGTCATTACCTCCGGCAACCGCCGGTATAAATACCAATCAAGAGCCACCGCTGCTGCTGGTGGTGGTATAGGTGGGTTGTGACAGCTTAGGTCGGCGGCAGCCGCTCCTGCTAGCGACGGTGATGAGATAGTGCGCGAGGCTGCAGGAGGAAGAAGGTAGTGAAGGTGATGGTGTGAGAGAGGTGCGGTGAGGGAACCTCATTTGACCCATACCAACCCGGCCGTCCTCCAGCAACTCGGCCGAAATACGAGACCTTCAGCAGCAGCCTCATCCATCAACCAAGGGACTCCTCCGAAAACCCTCCTGGGGAAGTACACGCCGAAGGATAATTAAACTAACGTCAGTACCCTACCTTGCTACGGTGGGGGGTTTCTGGCCTCCGTCAGGTGATGGATAATGACCTGGATGCAGGACATCCGTGCGGGGTTGGAACGTAAGCCCTGGAAGTAGTAGTAGAAGACGCTACGATGTTCCTAGTCCAAGGGCCAGGCCCAGGAAGCATCATGAACCGGAGGGCTAACAAACACAGTGCAATGTGACCAGTGAGACGAGAGGATAGTCCGGGGGTTACCGAGGGACAGCCCTCCCCCCAGTAAATGTAGGACCCACGCCTGCACCTTCACAAAACTCACTTGCCCGGCACCTACAATCAGACCAGGTGATTGATGACCACCTAAACCAGGCCGAGTGATTGATGACCACCTACCCTCCACCTACAGGGTGGCTGGGATCGTTCCCCTGAGGCCCCTGGCATTGTGACACTCCCAACTTCAGGTCTCTTAACTGACTTAGGGTAAGATGTATCTTCCTGTTTTCAATGACTCATCCAAACAAGTGTATGCAAAAATCTTTCCTCTCGTATTACTACTACTAATACCACTACCTCCCACCTCATTTACAAGACCAATGTCAGTAGTATTCACCCGCTGGCCCTACGCCACAATGTTGGTTCACTCTCGCTTTTCTAACAGGTATTACTTTGGTTTTTGCTCCCTAGAGCTGGCTGCTTCTGTGCCCCCATCACCACTACCCAGACCATACAATACTCGGCAAGCTGCTGCGTCGCATGATTACTGTGTGGCCGTTGGAAACTTAAGAGTGGGCCGTTTTGACACCTGTTTCTTTCCCTACACCTCAAAGTTTTGGAAGTAAGTACATCCCCTCTTATATCTTTCTTAATAACTATGAGCTAACGCAATCATGAATACTTTCTCGTCTCTTTTCTTTTTACCCTTTCATTAACCTCTCTATATTTCAACCAAGCCCCGGCCTTGATGTGGACGTTTGTCCTGCGACTGAAGCCTCCTACGAAAAAAAAAGAAAAAAAAAATCACCGACATTAAACAAGACTTTCCTCACTGGCCTCGAAGTTTCCAGTCTTCCCCGCCATATCTTCTTCCAGAGACACAACACAAGATGATCGATCTCTCCAACAACAGACCTAAAGAAATAAAAATCCTAAATCTTTCCTTCGTCTCAGACTCTCCTGAGTCGGCTCACATTTCGCCTTGAATATCTACCAACAGGTCGAATGTCTCATAATTCTTCTGAAGCTATCTGTGTCCCTAAACCTGCTATAATTTCCGCGGATCCTGAGGGCCAAACTAGATGAATCAATTCGTGAGAGTCGACGAGTCAAGGTTTCCGAATGGTGAACTTTAATTATAAACTTCAAAGATTTCTTTTTCTTTTTTGATGGAGGGGAGGGGAATGGGAGGGGGGGGGGGTTGAAGAAAAACGAGTTAAGGCTCAAACTTACAAGACAACACATAGCGTTATCGACCATTAAGGCATCCTTGACAAATCATTTTCTGTGACACTCGAGTGGCAACAATGATCGACCTCCACAATTTTCGAATCCATAAATTTACTCAACAAATTGTATGAGACAAGATAAAAGTATTCATCCGTTCAAACTCAATATCAACAATTAGCGTCTAGAGTTAAAACTATTATAATACAAATTATAAAAACGAAGTCAAATCAGCATGACTTGTCGTCTCTCGTCACGGTAGAGATGTGATCTACGAACGTCTTCAACTTTCACTGAACACCACAAACGTTGACCGTGTTTCCTGCTCCTCCTTCAGGTACTTACGTACAACACTTGACCGTGCAGTATCGGGACAGTGTGACTTCCACTTCACGCTGACGGCGAATCCAACAGCACTAGCAAACACCGCCTCACTCCACCGCCGACACCAGCTCTGCCACCAACCTGTGCAGTATGGTATAAGCCAGCATCGACTTCAACTCTCACCAACAACAGGCGCATCTGGTGTAACACCAACACTCCAAAACCGATGGTGACAATTACAACAACACTACCACCCTCCTAGCAACAAGAAGTAGCGAGAGGCGCCCCCCAGCATTCGGTCTGCCACAGAAGCCAGACGAGGTAGCAAGCCTAGCTCACACATCGGGTCGGCCGCTCTGCATCGGTTGATAACGCGACGCCGTTGGTCCGGTCTCCACCTCAATTGTCATGTTGACCGATCACTCGACTCCCCACCGATCAAGACAATCAATTGGGTAAGGATTATCCGGAAAAAAAATACAGTGAAATTCAGTTTTGACAAAGAATCGACGTCATAATTTTGTTGTGACTGTACATTATGTCTTGCAAGCGCCATCATCATATATACTTTCCCAAGCGTACACTTACTCAAAACCAAGAACTTACCTAAGGTAAACAAAAACACTGAAAACAAAACAACTTAAATGACTAGTAATTTTGAGAGGCAGAGGTAATGTTTTGTAGGTTAAACATATATACTCGACAGCTAAATTTACGACGAATTTCGTAACCGTGTAACATGCGAGGTAACTGGGTAATGCGATACTGGGAAGTCATCATCACTCAGGATAACCCGAGGTAAGACGACTAAGGACAAATCAGGCCGAGTTCACGACCAACGTCAGAAAACGAGACCCCTTAAATAATGGCGCCGCGTTGGCTCACATCACCACATCGACCAAAGACTTTATTCTTTTCTTATACATACGTCCCACGTGAAGCATAATTCACCACGAGAGGTACTCTAATTTCAAAATTATACTTCAAACCACCATGAACAAAATATCATATTGTACAATGAGAAAAAAAATAAATAAATAAGAACTTCGAACCAACATCCAAGACGGCACGAAATAAAGCCGATGATTCGTCACGCAATAATCCACTTCTCTAGCACTGCATTTCGCTCGTCTAGAAAATGAGATATGACACACACACACCAACACACACACACACACATACATTAATTAACATTAAGATGATGAAAATTTACATATGCTACCACATGGGGAAGTGAACGTATTTACGAGGAAGAATTAGTAATAGGGTGATACGAGCGTCGACCCTCCCTCACTTGACAGACCACCGCCGGCCATCATCAGCTGTGCCTGGCATCTGCTGCTCCCCTGGTGAAAGTCAACACCCCTTTTACTCCACCACTATCAACTACCCTCCCCACCTCCTTCCTCTTCAACACCCCTCTGCAGGTGTCATGTGTGTGTGTGTGTGTGTGTGTGTGTGTGTGGAAGTGAGGGAACTAATCCATGTTTACCTTAACTGAGTACGTCGGTACGACCCTTGACCTATTGCCTTTTTTTTTTTTTCTTTACCTAACCTGTCGTGTCAAGAGTCTCTGCCATCATACTCAGGTATCGTACTGTCATCCTCGAGGTTCGGAGCGTCTTGTTCATGAGGTTCGGAGCGTCTTGTTCACGAGGGTTCGGTACAACAGCAGCAATGTAACAATGTTATATTAGACATGATTATACCTACAGTCATATATATACACACACTGCTACTGAGCGTAGCGCTGCATTACGTTGCCAGGTTCCCTTTGGGGGGGGGGGGGGGGGATGGCCCTGACGGTATATCACGACTCTTTCATGAGATAATTGTGAATTAAATGAACAAATACACACAACCGAATCACCGTAAGACACTGCAGTACACTCAAAATTCTGCCGTTTGGGTAATGCACGTAAAATACTGAAATGTAATTTCAAGATGAATATACGAAACACATTACCTTCCGAGTGTTAACGCCACGTGGAAGGGAGAGGAAGGGGTTAGAAACTTTCCTGGGCGAGAGACAATAGTGTTGCAGGGGGAGAGAGAGAGAGAGAGAGAGAGAGAGAGAGAGAGAGAGAGAGAGAGAGAGAGAGAGAGAGAGAGAGTCTATTCCACTTTCAGCAGCAGCAGCAGGAAGTAGCGAGCAAAGCTACCAGGACCCGAGGCAGACGTAGGGGAGGAAGGGCGAGAGTCATGACTGTCGCCCTGCGTCAGGAAGGTACGCTACGCTACAATCACACCCCCGCACTCCCACCCTACCCCCCCTCCTACCCTTCCCCCCCCCTCTTCCTCCAGTACTGCTACTTCCGGCTGGCCAGGCTATCACGTGTGTTCCGTACCTACCAGTACCGTCCTCCACGTAACATACTGCCACAATCTCCATCCTGGAGAGAGAGAGAGAGAGAGAGAGAGAGAGAGAGAGAGAGAGAGAGAGAGAGAGAGAGAGTGTGTGTGTGTGTGTGTGTGTGTGTGTACAAGCAACACCAAGTATAAGAGGCACACACACACACACACACACACACACACAAAAGCGGACGGAAGGTAAGGTTCACAGAGATCGGAAGGTGAGGGATCTGAAAGGTCATCTCCCACACAGATGACAGAGCTGTATAAAAAAAAAAATCAGAATTCCCGATAAACAGGATATCCAAAATTCCTGAACTGTCACTTTCATTCTGTGTGTGAGACGATGGCAGACATGATTATTATAAGGTATTTACCACCCAAAGCTCCCACCTTTGACCTCATCTAACCTCGTTTGTGCTGCATGTGACCTCTAATCACGATAAAACTGTCTTATCAATGCTGGGGGGGGGGGGGGGTTCAATGTTCTGTCCGCCCACTACTCTCTCATTTTCTACTTTCTGAACGTCGAGTTCATTGTACATTTGTTCTCATCCTGTGGGCGGTGGCACCACAGACGATATACAGCATACAAGAAAAGGAAATCCAGGAACATGGACGCAATGACTGAATAACATAACGAATAATTACATGGCGAGCGAACTACTTACTTACAGAGAGGGAAAGTTAGATTCTTTGTCACGCATCTTAGGTAAGATGTCACTATGGATGGATGGAATGTTTACAAAATTCTTGTCAACGTATAAACGTTGGAACTGTCCCTGAATCACGTTAGGGGTAAATAATAATAATAATAATAATAATAATAATAATAATAATAATAATGATAATAATAATAATAATAATAATAATAATAATAATAATAATAATAATATAATAATAATAATGAAAATAATAAAAATAATAATAATAATAATAATAATAATAATAATAATAATAATAATAAAACTAATGGATGTTTCTCTTGCCTTCTCTAAACTGATTAAGCAAACTTGCTTATTGCAACTACGTGGATTGAGGATGACTAGGCTACTGCATACCAAGCTGGGATGTGCAGACTAGGATAGGTGGCGGTAAACCATGCTGTACTCCGTCATTTCCTTATGCGTTACATCAGTAAATGACAAGTCGCTTGTTCAGACTATCACCTGTCAGAGATTAAGACGAGACGGAGCAGTTCAAGGTGAGGTTCGGGCAAGCGACCCGATCGTATGTATGATTCATCCGCGTATACAGCTCCCCACCTGGGAAATATCACATGGTCTGTACGAGATAGTAACAAGTGGCTTCCCGTGGATGTTTTGTTGTCGGGTTTCCCCCCCCCCTCTCTCTCTCTCTCTCTCTCTCTCTCTCTCTCTCTCTCTCTCTCTCTCTCTCTCTCTCTCTCTCCCGGCCTTGTTCAGATCCGCTAAACAGCCTTGACTCTGCCGGTGGTTGCTGCCTATCTGTACAATAACAGGTGAAGTGCGCTCATATGATAAACAGTTACGTGTATATTGCTGATTGGGCGGATATGACGTTATACTTTTTCCTTTTTTTTTGCATATATGCTGTGCGCACTCATAAGTGCATGTGTGTGTGTGTGTGTGTGTGTGTGTGTGTACTCGTGGGGCCCTATCTTTTGAATCTATTCCACTATCATACAACTTTGCATGTACTATTTCTTCGTTAAGTCTATCCCATTCGTCTTCTACTATCAGAGTACTCCCTATACCTTTTTATTTGTAACCGAGTGTAAAGTACTCGCTGTGTTAATGTTAAGACTCGCACACAAGGGCGTATAAGAACAAGAGCACACATGTACGTGGTGTAGTGGTTAAACTTACTGACGATAAGTTGGGCCCCCATGTGTTCGAATCCTGGAAATGACAGTCGGCCCACAAAACACAATGTCACTACCTAGGGGCTAGTCGATAAATACGTATCTAGCTTAAGCTAGTTTATATATATATATATATATATATATATATATATATATATATATATATATATATATAAAGGCATGGTACATATATACAAGGTTAAGAGAAGGGGCAACACAAGTATAAAAAAAAATTCTCTCCCCGTAACACACACACACGTCAGTCAGAGGACCTAACATGAAATCAAACAATAAACTTGTCACGCAGCCTTACACGAAGGGTCGTACGCAGGGACGTCTTGCATGTGTCGGGTAAAACAACTTCGTGCAAATGGTGTTGGTCCGTGTCCGCTTCAGTTCCGCGCGTCCGTGCGCGTTAGTGCGTATACTCGTTATTTCCACTGGTCCCTAACCCTAGCCAACGATCCTAAATGTAGAACAATACATAATGATTCAGCATGAAGTTACGTAAGGCCTTTTGGTGTGACGGCTTGGACCTTTAAGAGGTCAGGTGAAGAGGGAAGGTCATCATATCCAAGGGTCGCACTGGCATACTCAAGGGCTGGCTGTATCGTCGCGCTCAAGGGCCGCACCCTCGACATCAAGGGAAAGGCAAAGGCGGAGAAACTGTTCCACGTTCATTTAATGGAAAAAATTGGGGGAAAAAATATTCCGCAACACTTTTAGGCTTAAGTTTTGCCTATATCAAAAACTGTTCATGTCATTTTGTTTTCTAATTCTAATTGTGTAATCGCCAAACCATTTATGAAAAAAACAGACGATTCTAACCTGAAACCGCATACAAACTTTAAATTCTATATTCACATAAGAGATAATCCGATACTCTGGAAAGATGCATTGGTGTTGTGGTCGTCACGTCATATGTGACACATGTTGCTGGTAGAACTGGTCCGCTGCCAGACGTGTGACACACTCTGCTGGTCGGACTGGTTAGTTGCCAGATGTGTGACACATGTTTCTGGGTGGACTGGTCCGCTGCCAGACGCACGACACATGCTGCTAGCCGGACTGGTTCGCTGCCAAACGTTTGACACAAGCTACTGTTCGGACTGGATTGCTGCCAGACGTTTGACTTACGGTGCTGGTCGGACTGCTCCGCCGCCAGACGTATTACACACGTTGCTGGTCGAACTGGTTCGCTTTCAGAGTATCTCAGAACTTACTGGCATACATCACTGTCCGTAAAAAAAAATAATAAATAAATAACGATGCATTCTTTAATCAACGGCCGACACTCATCTACTCGTACGTGTTGCACACTTAGTAATATCCAGACAATTACATGTTGAGCGATATCGAGACAAGTGACTTTTTGTGTTACCTAACAGGTCTGGCGAGGAATACCTGCACTTATAACGGTCGCCAGGGATCCCACATTCAGCACTTCTAGGAACACCGAGCCACCAGCTCACTCACACTGGTTCTGTCGATCGAAAACTAATTACGCTTATGTTTCAGGTTACCGACAGGCGATAGCGATTAAGCGTTAAAAAACTATGAATATTTGACATTCCGCCACTAACAACATTCGAGTTTGGGAAAGGCAGGAGAAGGGTACGAATTGTGTTGCTGGCTGTATTTTGCTTTTCCTTTTTTTTTTTTTCTTTTTTTACAAATCAGTCAAGAAACTACTACGGACGAGGGGGCACGGCTATAAGGCGTGCGGGCTACGTCAGGAAATGCCACGACCAGAGAAACAGGATGACGCGGGAAGACTATATGCGCGCGCGCGCGCGCGCGCCAAAATAACATGGGGAAAAACTAGGCTTTGTAAGGTAAGGCCACAGCCTATGATTTCTGTCTTGAGATTCACCTGCTGGTTTTTACGTACGTTCGGGTTAAGAGATTGTGATGAATAATATTAAGAAATGGTCTGGTATATTTCGAAGGGTATTTTATTTTATTTTTTTTTCAAAGTGAGTGTGGTGACCCTGAGAGAAGGGACACACGTTCTATTGGGACGGCCCAAACCTAACTCCCAACCTCGTATTCTGGACTCCCAACCTCGTATTCTGGACTCCCAACCCCGTATCCTGGACTCCCAACCCCGTATCCTGGACTCCCAACCTCGTATCCTGGTACCAACATAATAACAACTTCGTTTATTGTCAAGGAAAATGGGAGACGGTACGAGCTTGGGTGTTAGAGCGTGAACTTTGACATGACTTTTACGGCCAAACCATCATACTCAAGGGTCGTATGGTCGTGCTCAAGGGTCGTACCGTCGTGCTCAAGGGTCGTACCGTCGTGCTCAAGGGTCGTACCGTCGTGCTCCAGGGTCGTACCGTCGTGCTCAAGGGTCGCACCGTCGTGCTCAAGGGTCGTACCATCGTGCTCAAGGGTCGTAATATGCTCAAGGGTCGTAACGACATGCTCAAGGGTCGTACCGTCGTGCTCAAGGGTCGTACCGTCGTGCTCAAGGGTCGTACCGTCATGCTCAAGGGTCGTACCGTCGTCCTCAAGGGATGTATCGCTGTGCATGGACAGTGCACACAATTTCCCTCCCATTTACCGACGGTTTACAGTGTAAATCATCATTTAAACCACATCTGACATCACCTCATCAGAAGTAGCGTTTAAAGGGCTTACCACTACGAGCACGACGCTACCTCAACCCTCGGGTAACGAAGGAAACGACCCTATAGCTCGTACTGTTTGACTTAACCAACCTTAGTGGTCAGGTCAAAGGCTAAGCCATGATACGCAAGGGTCGTAATGTCGTACTTTGAGGGTTTAAAAATGGCAAACACATTAGACTGTGTGAGAGAGAGAGAGAGAGAGAGAGAGAGAGAGAGAGAGAGAGAGAGAGAGAGAGTAGATCCGGAGACTGGCATACAAAAAGAAGCCCAGCGAGAGATTAAATTGCAATGGGTCTTGTGAGGCGTCTTGGGACGATCCATCACCCACACATCCTACGTGGGAAAGGCCAGCCAGCAGACTGGAACCACTACGTCCGTCGGGCCAGCCAGGATCGAAACCCGTCCGTTGGCTACCACACACACACACACACGCTGCCTTAATCATTAAACCATACCTGCCCTCGTAGTTAATCACCCATTAAGCTTGTCGATCAAACGACAGATCTAATGATAAATCACCAGACACCATTAGATAGTTAACGGCGAACGACGGATGAGAGACCAGCCTCTGAGATCAGCCGCTGCTTCGCCCTAATCGCATAGCAGAGGTCAAAGGTCCTCCTCCACTAATCACCCCAGGTAATTAATGCTAATTAATGTCATTGTAAAAAAAACGAAGCGCCTTATCACAACAAAACTACATCACTGAGGAATAGATTTAGCTTTCAATACGACGGTGCGACCCTTGACCACGACG
Organism: Panulirus ornatus; assembly: GCF_036320965.1. NCBI lineage: Eukaryota > Metazoa > Arthropoda > Malacostraca > Decapoda > Palinuridae > Panulirus > Panulirus ornatus. The sequence goes on from NC_092279.1 coordinate 17,832,383, forward strand.
AAACGACCACTGAACATAACGGCACGACCCTTAAGCACGACGGAACGACCCTTGAACATAAAAGTACGACCCTTAGGTACGACAGTGCGACCAACTGAGCATAAAGGTACGACCTTTAACCACGACGGAACGATCCACTGAACCTAAAGATACGAGCCTTGGATACTTTAACCTGGCCTTTGACCTGACCCTTTAAGTTTCGTTGAGAAATCAAGCCAAATTTGACCAAAATCTATCAAAAGGGCAGTTGACTGTCGCCCTTCCACAGGACCCAGCTGTAGAGAGGCATGACCAGCGCGGGCAGAGGCTGTAGCATGAGACTAATACACCAACGTATATTTACGACAGGTGGAAAGTAGTGCACAACACCTGACACTAACATACCCCGTACAAGTGAGGGGACCGCAGACCATGACTGATGATAAGGGTGGGTGGGTGGCGCCCTCCTAATGTCCTAATGTGCTGGTGGGTTGGGTGGGTGGCTAGCGGGCGTGGTTGGGCCGGGCGAGGTGGGCCACACCACCTGGCCCACTGGACCACTATACCATCCACCTCCACCGTACCATTCACATGACCCACGGTACAACGACTGTGTACGACCATCATAACCCCCTTAACCCGGTCGTGCTCGAGTGTCGTGCCGTCGTGTTTGAAGGAGAGCAGGTGGTAACTAAAAGGGTTCAGGGGTCGTAAGGTCGTGCTCAGGGAACATATCGTTGCGTTCAAGGGTCGTGCCGTCGCGCTCTATGTATCACACTCATTTCTCAGAGGTACAGTTTTGTGATCTATCTATCTATCTATCTATCTATCGATCTATCTATCTATCTATATATAGGTTGGCGGCAGGAATTCCTATGACACGACCATGAACGCCTTGCCGACGGGGAGTTCCCGACCGAAAGTCCTGGGAGAAAGGGGTCAGGGGCGGGAGCGGGGAAGGTCGAGGGGTTATGGCGGCTCTCACTCTATGACCTGATGCCGCCCGCCCCCTACTGTCCAGCCCTGAGGGGTCTCCCGCCCACCCCAACCCTATAGAACAGCTCTGAGGGCCAAGCCGCCCTTACTGAACACCCTGTGGGTCGAAACGCCCCACCTGAACAGCCCTTAGGCCTGACCCTATCCTAATACGCCAGCCCTGAGGACTGACCCACCAGCCCTTACTAACCCGAGGCAAACATACAAACAACCCTTGAACTATCGACTGACAATATCATCTTCCAAATAACTTATCAAAAAATAAATAAAGACTTACTCGCATACCCACAGTATTTTACGAATTCCACAAAATCAAACAACCTGAGTAATACGGTACACTGACTGCCACTGTGTCCGTAGCGTCCGTGGCCAAAGGACACAGGTACACCCTGTCATCTGCCTCTACACAGCCTGTGTGGCTACACAATGTATCGTCACATCCGCCTCCACTGTGTACGTTTTTTTTTTAAATAAATCCGAATCCTTGTTATGTGGTCTGCGTCATGACATCTTGCACCAGACGGATGCACATGCGTATATTTTGACAGAAAAACGCGTTTTTTCTTTTTCTAAGTACGGCTTCACACCTGTACAGCGACCTTCCTGTATGTGCAAAGAGGTAAAAACAAGAACAACAACAACAACAACAACAACACACACACACACACACACACACACACACACACACACACACACACACACACACACACAGTTATAAGGGTAAAGACACGGTACATATATACAAGATTAAGAAGATGGGACAACACGAGTGTAAAACTCTCTCCCCGCAACACATAAAATAGTAATCACACACACACACACACACACACACACACACACACACACACACTCAAGAGGTGTAGCTCTACGAGAGCAGAACTGCCTCCACGTACGGCCCAAACAGGTAATTACACACACCAGGGATCACATACTAACACGTAACAATTGACCTGATCCACACTGCCAGCCACCTGTCCCTCACGTCCTTCCCAAACGCAAGTAACACAGAAAAATACAATTAAAATGTAAATGTTAAATCAGGAGTTAAATTCGGTCGACCAGACACAGCTAACATGGCCTGTCAACAAAGCCAGTTCTCACTTGCAAACTTGCAAAAAGAAAAAAAAAATTCATATCAAATTCCTGAGGGATCATGTTACACCTGGTGGTGACCTTCTCCAGCAGCGGTAGGAGAGTGTATGGAATCTCCCTCACTCCACACTATATCCACCCCAGTCCTCCACACTATGTCCACTCCAGTCCTCCACACTACGTCCACCCCAGCCCACTACACTATGTCCATCCCAGCCCATCACACTATGTCCACCCCAGCCCACCACACTATGTCCACCCCAGTCCTCCACACTATGTCCACCCCAGCCCACCACACTATGTCCACCCCAGTCCTCCACACTATGTCCACCCCAGTCCTCCACACTATGTCCACCCCAGCCCATCACACTATGTCCACCCCAGCCCATCACACTATGTCCACCCCAGTCCTCCACACTATGTCCACCCCAGCCCACCACACTATGTCCACCCCAGTCCTCCACACTATGTCCACCCCAGCCCATCACACTATGTCCATCCCAGTCCGCCACACTATGTCCATCCCAGTCCTCCACACTATGCCCATCCCAGTCCTCCACACTATGTCCACTCCAGCCCACCACACAATGAAGCCGGCCCAATTCCCATCCCACATGACATTTCCAAAGGTATGTGTGGCCAACTCGTTCCCAAATGTTATCACATCATCAGCACGGATCTCAGAGTGAAGGAAAAAATAACTTTCAAATATTACCATAACCACATCTACTTTACGCTCTTCCTTTTTCATATGATATGCTAATTATCACACACGACACTGGATACGAGGAGCAACATGTAAATAACAATGTCAAGTCAAAGACCAATGTGGGAAAAAATGATGCAAGAAAATGTACCACATTAGTGAGATAAATTCAACGAAGCAATTTCAAAATCTACATAATGCGTGGATCTCAGTCGTCTGTGATATACATACATCTCTCTCTCTCTCTCTCTCTCTCTCTCTCTCTCTCTCTCTCTCTCTCTCTCTCTCTCTACAGCTGTACGTCTTTACATCATCGACAAGTCTTATCAATCATAACACAGTAATCAACAGTTCTGAATCCAGCATCATTATCATCAGTTAAATATACAGAAATCTTCATCTCTCTCTCTCTCTCTCTCTCTCTCTCTCTCTCTCTCTCTCTCTCTCTCTCTCTCTCTCTCAATCATTATCCACAAGAACAACCCCCCCTCCCCCCCTGCCCTTCAACTAATCCATCCCCTCCCCCCCTGAAAAAAAAATAAAATAGATTAAATAATAATAACCTGGACTCGTAAATCTTGCCACATACTACGAGACAACAGCGACACGACTCCAGGCCAGACGCGAACGTACATACGTATGATCGTCAACTCTTTTTGAGTTGACGATCATACGTACACTCGCCTTACTGAAATCCCCCCCCCCCCCCACACACACACGATACATCACTGAACACGTCTAAAAACCGGACTTGAAGGAAGCCAGTGGAACGCTACGGGCGAAGTGGGTGGATGTTTACAACGCCAACCCAAACCAAGTGGACACCTGGGAATAAATAATTAAACAAAATACGAAGCGGCAACTCTGCAACCTACCGACAGAAACACCACCACTGGCAACTCGATTATCGAGCCGAAAAAGAAAATGATGTATGGTCGTTGTGACGTATCAACCTCTTCAACGTGACGTTACGACCCTATAACACGACCCTTTAGCACGATGGGACGACCTTTAAGCACAACGATACGACCCTATAGTAAGAACGGCGTGACCTTAAACCAGGCAACAGCTGAAGTCAAATTAATGGTCGTGCCGTCGTTCTCAAGGAACTCCCGTCCCCCACAAGGGTCGTTTCTGTCGTCCACAAGGGTCGTTCTGTCGTCCACAAGGGTCGTCGACTATGTGAGGGCACTGGCGAGCGAGGGTCGACAAACTCCCTATGACAAGGAAAGTTGCTGCCCATTAATGTGACCCTGATGGCAAAAGATAAATAAATATATATGTGAAACACACACACACACACACACACACACATATATATATATATATATATATATATATATATATATATATATATATATATATATATATAATTACGAGTCATTAACCCTAACCCTGACATTACGTGACCCGGGTATAATCATGTGGTACAGTTACGCCATCCGGACAAATATTCACCTTACAAATGAGTTCATTCTTCAAATAAAACACTTTTTCCTAAATAAATTCGATGGTTTGTAGAGTCTTTTATTTCAAATCAATAACGATACATTCAAACCTCTAAGACTTTTATATTGCCTAATCTTAAACAATCTCTTCAATACAGTCAACTGACACTTTACAAATCCCTTGAACACTTTGATGCGATCGTATTACAAAATAGCCGTCAATATAAACAAAAATAAGAGAGGGGGAAAAAAATATCCCTTCCGTTTATTAATTGTTCCGCTCTCGAGTTTGTACCATGAGAGATAATGTGATGTTCATATGTTTCGTTAAGACGCGCCAGCTACCTACGTTGTATGGGTGGGTGGTGCTCGTGCACTGTTGTCTGTCGTCAGCTGGTGTTTGGTGGACCTGTGACGGAATCCTACGTATTGCGTATCACTCTAAGGCTCAGTCCTCTGTTCTTAACGCTACCTCGCAAGCGCGGGAAATGGCAAATATGTATGAATATATATATATTTTGTGTGATATATATATATATATATTTCGTCTGTTTCCTTGCGTTACCTCGTTAACGCGGGAGACAGCAACAAAGTACAATACAGTAATATATATATATATATATATATATATATATATATATATATATATATATATATATATATATATATCATGTTGAATTGAGTAGATATAAAGACGGGATGTAGTGAGTTCTATTGTCTTGCTAACAACACATGAGAAAGTAAAGAAAGAAACATAAGAATCATCTCAACAGCCAAGGAAGTGTATCTAGTTTCAGACCCAGCAAGATGAAACACAAGTGTTTCAGTAACTCTAGTTTCATCTTATCTCACTAAAACCCCATTCGATTCTCTTTATCTCATGAGTCTGGTCCTCAGTTCATGAACTTAATGAACTTGGCATTAACCTGACCTTAAAATGTCTCTTAAGAACCACAATAAAAAAAAAAGGTAAATTGAATAGAGGATTTTTTTTGGGGGGGTGTCGATTGAAAGTCGTCTTCAAAGCGGCAAGTCACACATCACACAAAGGTTCGGTCCGCCAAATATTTCTCCTTCGTCCATCTTCGAAAAGCAGTTCGTATGAACAGCCCCTCCCCACCTCACCTCTCGAACTTAACCGACTTGAGAAGCCACCCTCTCTTCTCACTGCAGTGCTCTCTCTCTCTCTCTCTCTCTCTCTCTCTCTCTCTCTCTCTCTCTCTCTCTCTCTCTCTCTCTCTCTGATATCACCACCTCTGCATTCCTCCTCTCGTGAGGAGGCTGGGGGCGTGCCCTTCCTCTCCTCCTCCTCCTCCCCTGACTGGGTCACCCGGCAGCACCTCACCCGCTCCACTACGACCGACGAACACTGTGTCGCCGTCGGCAACTCCAGGACGGACCAATTCGATGTGTCTTTCCTTCCTTCCACGGCTAGACTTTAGAGCACTTGAACCTCCCTACTCCACTTCCTCCCGCCACCTCCAATTCCTACAATTTCTTATCCCTTGAAGAGGCAAGTCTTTCGCCAATCTTCTCCTAACTGACCCAGCCGGTGCCCTTCAGCGATGCATCTCCGATAAATCAAAATAATGGCCGAATGTAAGGTTCAGTATACTGCATAATCAAGAGGAGGTGAGGAAGACTGTATTTCCTCTAAATCCTACAGTAACTACAGCTAGTGTATCTCCTACACGTTGCAGTCGTGCCCGTGGGTATACCAATGAGCCTTCAGGCCTGAAGTTGCAACCTCACCGTGAACCCCACACACACACACACCCACACACACACACAAGCTTCTGACGACCACACGCCACCACCACACAACCACCTACACGACACCACGACCCACCCACCCACCAGCCACCAAGAGACACCATGCAACGCAGCGGCATGCGACACAGACCCAACCACAATCACCGAGAGGTGTACCAAGACACAACACCACCACAACATTCCACCGTGAGACGACACAACAACCCTTAGGGCCCGCTGCCGCCGCCACCAGGAATACCAACAGGTTCCACTGCAGGAGGACGCGGGCGCCTCTCTCACTACTGAGGGTTCTATCGTCCACTCCATCTACAGGAACCGGTCCGCTCCTCCCCCATTCCCCCAGCCCGGTATGCCTGTGATGTCCGTCCCCTCCCCGCCTCACCAGTACGGGTAACATTACCACCCGCGCCCTCCTATCCCCCGGGTCCTACACTGGTGGTCGGTGGCTCAGAGATAAGCAGTCGCGTCGCACGAATGTCCGTACCTTGCCGTCCGTCGCACGAACATATGTACTACCTTCGACCTGTCGCACGAATACAGCACCTGCCATCCGTCACACTAACGTACGTGGGCAATGCATGTGATGATGACTGCAGTGAAATGTTTACAGATAGGATCATATGTCCAATGATACTACTCTCTTAATGTTTTCGCTAAACACACACACACACACACACACACACACACACACACACACACACACACACACACACACGTTCGTCTGATAAAATGGCTGATAACATTCAACCCAAGGAAATGCAGAGTAAACAGGACGGGGGAATGATAAAGAAAGACCTCGATAAGAATGATATCGAGCAGGAATACAAAACAAAACCAAAAAAAAAAGGTTCGTAAAGGTTACTAAAATGTTGCTGGCAGAGTCCAGCCTCAGCCGAAGTGTACAGGAGGCAAACTGTCTGCTGGCAAATATTATAGAGTCGCATTCGATGACGTGGATCAGGAAATATTCAACAAACGATCCACGTGGAATATCAGGTCATGGCTAAAGTCCCTCACGTTGGGTCACTGCACTTGAAGTAATAATAAAGAAGGTACAGAGGAAGGAAGTAAAGAATTACGGGAGATGAGTGGCAGTGAGAGGGTTTAAAGCCAGAGGAGAGAGAGAGAGAGAGAGAGAGAGAGAGAGAGAGAGAGAGAGAGAGAGATGATCACAACCTTCAAGTTTCCAAACCAGTTCATGATGATGACGTCAACAGCAAGTGTCCAGCCCCTTTCGATTGACGCTCAGGGAAAACAACCCGGGACCACACGACATGGAAGGAAGCGAAGAGCCCTGTGTGAAAATATGATGGGAAAATAAAATATATCCACTGCATAAACGTGGTGGACGAATGGGGGAGGTAAAAAAGTGAGCCTTGAGGCCGTCACTGTGGACGACATACACAATTTCAAAAAAAGTTGTACGACAGTAAGAGAAAGTGCAAGAGATGGGAACCCACGAGTGTAAAACTTCCTCCCCAACTAAAAGGGGAGAGAGCGGGTGGTTGGATGGAAAAAAAATAACCATCAAACTCGTAAATGAATTGATATCTCGAGGTGATACGTTTGGTAGATGTGAACACGGTGGAGGCTAGATCTGTGGAGCCTGTTCGTTCACATACCTCAGGGGTCCCGCGCCCTCACCCTCCTCCCGTCCTTAATGCGACACAACAGAGGTTACCCACGCAGAAAATACCTACCAACCCATGACGCCACTCGGGGAGGGAAGTGTATGTATGTACACGCACTGCCGAACAAACAACACACATCGAGGGCTGAGAGAGATACGAACATGGTTGTCTGAAGGGACGTAGGTTCGAGAGGGCAAAGGTAGTGTTGGTGTGGAGAACAGTTGGTTCTTCCTGCTGAGTTTAAATGATAGGGAGGGACAGGCGGAAGAGGAGGAGGAGGAGGAGGAGGGAGATATCTCCACTCACCTGGACATCGCAGCTCGTGTTGGTATGTGGTCAGGATGCTCGGATGGGGGATAAAGAGGGACCCGTGTGTACGGTAGGTGTGCTGTCTAAGCTAAACATCCTCACAAACTTTACCTCCTGCAGGCTCACACAAACACATATATGGATATATACACTCTCATTCTCTCTCCCTGGTTTCCCTGTTTCCTTATTCCTCTCCCCCATTTTCTGTACCATGATCTACCTACCCCCCAACGATCGTAACTATCCCTATCCTTATCTTCAACTACCCATCTCCTTCTTGCCTCTCTTCATCGTCCCTTCTTCTTGTCCTCCGTGTTCTCCTTGTCCCAAATATATATATTCTTCTCTTTGCCCGGGTGATGAGCACGACTCATGGCGCAGCAGCAAGTGACGAGAGGCATCTGACGACGAGGAGGTGATGAGCACCATCCGTTACTCATCCTTCAGGAGGGACGGGGAAGTGAAGCATCTGCCTTCAGCTCGCGCCCGGGCAGGTCCCTGCCACATCAGCCTATCCAAGGTCCGCCAGTCCTGGCTTCCCCCCCTACCCCCACCCACGAGCCGTGGAGATTGCCCCCCCCCCCCCCTCCTCACCAGTCGACCCTGTGTGTGAGGGGGATCTTCGCGCGACTTGTCTCAACTGCGCCACTCAGGCCGACGTGTCCCTTAGAACGGCACCGGCCGATAACGACCACGGCGCCAGAGACCAGCCGGCCAGTTGAGATGTATCTCCGATCCTACGAGACAACCCTGAGACTTATTCCGATGTCCCTGGAACCAAACAATCACTCCTGAAGGTCCAGAGCGTCGAGCCTCGGACGAATGGCAACACCCGTGCAATTCTTTGGCTTAACGCGCAATGTTCTTTGTGCCCATTAGACGTCCAATGGCTCAATCGCGATGCCTTTGGAGCCATCGGAGTTCTCCTTGAGGCCATCATGACATCCTTGGCCCCCTGGTTCCATCACAACACACCTCTGCCCCGTCACACTGTCCCCTTGGACCTTGTCACGACGCCCCTGGAACCATCGCAAACGCCTCTCTCTCGGAGGTGAAACGACGCCACCAGCCAGGACCCGTCACGGTGGCTCCAGATCCTCTTGCAAATGCCTCTGGAACCCATCAAGGATCTCATGGAATCCGCTTGTGGACGTCCCTGGAGCCATCACGAAGTTTATCAAACCCGCCAATATGATGGCCTCGGGGACCGTCCCTGCAGCCTCGACTCCACGTTAGTATATTCCGATTCGTCATGATGTTCTTTAGACCTACCGCTTCCCCGACCAGGAAACGACCATTCAGTCTCTATGGAGTCCACAGCGAGGCTTCTGGGGTCCGTTACAACGCCTCTGCAACCCGTAACCGCCACGCCTTTTGGGAACCTGTTATAAACGCCTTCCAGACCTCTTCTGTCGCCCCAGGCACCCACTACCATAATCGCCGTAAAGATCCTGGAACCTGTCATGGAGGATTCCTGGAACCTGTCATGGAGGACTCCTGGAACCTGTCATGGAGGACTCCTGGAACCTGTCATGGAGGACTCCTGGAACCTGTCATGGAGGACTCCTGGAACCTGTCATGGAGGACTCCTGGAACCTGTCATGGAGGACTCCTGGAACCTGTCATGGAGGACTCCTGGAACCTGTCATGGAGGACTCCTGGAACCTGTCATGGAGGACTCCTGGAACCTGTCATGGAGGACTCCTGGAACCTGTCATGGAGGACTCCTGGAACCTGTCATGGAGGACTCCTGGAACCTGTCATGGAGGACTCCTGGAACCTGTCATGGAGGACTCCTGGAACCTGTCATGGAGGACTCCTGGAACCTGTCATGGAGGACTCCTGGAACCTGTCATGGAGGACTCCTGGAACCTGTCATGGAGGACTCCTGGAACCTGTCATGGAGGACTCCTGGAACCTGTCATGGAGGACTCCTGGAACCTGTCATGGAGGACTCCTGGAACCTGTCATGGAGGACTCCTGGAACCTGTCATGGAGGACTCCTGGAACCTGTCATGGAGGACTCCTGGAACCTGTCATGGAGGACTCCTGGAACTTGTCATGGAGGACTCCTGGAACTTGTCATGGAGGACTCCTGGAACCTGTCATGGAGGACTCCTGGAACCTGTCATGGAGGACTCCTGGAACTTGTCATGGAGGACTCCTGGAACCTGTCATGGAGGACTCCTGGAACCTGTCATGGAGGACTCCTGGAACCTGTCATGGAGGACTCCTGGAACTTGTCATGGAGGACTCCTGGAACTTGTCATGGAGGACTCCTGGAACTTGTCATGGAGGACTCCTGGAATCTATCATGGAGGACTCCTGGAACCTGTCATGGGGGACTCCTGGAACCTGTCATGGAGGACTCCTGAAATCTATCATGGAGGACTCCTGGAACCCGTCTTTCCACACAGCTGGGACCCAGGCAGTTCACCAGGGACGGGAAAAAAGAAATATTTACCATCGTCTGCTGGACATTTACGAAGACCAAGTTAGGTTCAAAGGTCGAGCTAATCTTCGAGTTCATCTGAAGACGTTCACTTTCCACGAGGGGGGTGAGGGTGGGGGGGAGATGGAAGGACAACAGATAAGAACATGTTAGGAAAAAAAAAAGATTATGAAATAAAGACAGTGGTAACAGGGATGTCGGACAGATGAACACAGAAAGCAAAAGAAGACATGAAAAGAAAAAAAATGCGTGAAAGAAGGACACGGGAGAAAATATAGGAAAAAACATATAAGAGAAACATCAAGAACGAAGAACCAATAAGAGATCAGACGGAAAGATTCATCAACAGATACACGAACAAGACGATGTACGAGAGAGAAAATATAAACACAAGGAAACAATACGGACGGGAGGACAACTGGACACAGCATACGAGATAACCTTGTGTGTGTGTGTGTGTGTGTGTGTGTGTGTGTGTGAGGGGACGGAGGTTAGTCCCACTGTTATCTGGGTTGAATGGGATAACGAGATTCCAGCCGCAATGATGATGGATGGTAGAGCCAGCCAGTCAGTGTGTGTGTGGAGGGTGTCGGCCACCTCCCGGAGTCCGGGTTCCCCTCCCTCCCTCCCTCAGGCCAACCCAACTCCTCAAGACGTCAGGGAAATAGCTGCGGGTCGAGGAGGAACGAGGGCAGGACCGGCCCCTCTCCCGGAGGACTTTTAAACGGCTCTTCTTCATGTGGGTTGTCTGTTTCTGCTGCCTGACGTCAGAAGGCTATCAGCTTCTGCTGCGGACCTACAGCGTTGTGTGTGTGTGTGTGTGTGTGTGTTGGGTGATCTTCCTCTGCCTGATGACCAGCTGTTCCTTCATTACACTCTCCTCTCCACCACCCTCATTCCTCCGCTTTCCCTGTCTCACTACCGCCTTACTTTCTGGTCTTCTTCTTCTTCTTCTTCTTCTTCTTCTTCTTCTTCTTCTTCATTTCCTCTCACGCAGTATTCTATCGCCTGTTCTCTTCATCCTTCTCTCGTTTTTAGTTCACTATGACGTTCCTGTTTCTCGTGGCCTCTGATGGTCTGTCGCAACCCAGGATACCATCCCCTCCTTCTTCGTGTTCTGGTTACTCGACCTTCCCTCAAGCTCCCACGATCTCACCGAACATCTCTCGTGATTTCCTCCACTCAGAACGGTCTCACCTTAAGTCCCTCCATCCTCCCAAGTCCATCCACCAGACCCTCGACTCACATCCTCACCTTCATCAACACCTTCTCTGGGTCGACCGGTACACAGATTTCTCGAAAGAAGATCGACGAGTTTATAGTGTGCCCTCTGACACATCCTGTGGGCGGTGGTGGAAAAGAGGACCCACAGTGTACTGAAGCTCCAGGAAAACTGGACCTCAGTGAGTGAGTTACATCACAAGTGAGTTGTTTACGAAGACAAGGCAACAACAGTCAGTGAATCTTTTCTCGCACAAAGGCTGATCAACAATGATTGGATCATAGAACAAGGTATATGATAAAGAAGGTATTTACAGTCGGCAAACTTAGGCTCCGTGCTTATAATCCGAGGTAGAACACTGTTATGGATGAGATGCTTATACACATCTTGTAGTGGTCGGGAGGAATGATCTCTGGATTTAGTGATTTCAGAAAGTCGAGTACGTTATGTTGCAGGGTGTGGGAATAGCTTTTGCTAGCAAGGTTTAAATTTGGTCTCTTCAAAACCAACAGGTGAGGCAAACTCCCATGAGTATCCACAGCCCAGCCTGAGACCGCCACCAAATGTTTGTGTGTGTGTGTGTGTGTGTGATGCGTGAAGGGGGGGAAGAGAAGGGGTTGGATGTACCATATGGAGGAGAGAGAGAGAAGGAGTGTGGTGCCGGTACCATCATCTGGAGAGGGGAAGGAGTGTGGTACTGATACCAGCCATTACATCGGCAGGGGGGGAGGGAGAAAGTGTGGCACTGGTACTAACCACTGCCTGTGTTGGAGGAGGGAGTGTGGCACTGAGGGTGGAGAGGAGGAGGAAGAGGGGAGGGTGTGTGATAGTGGTAACACCCACCACCACACAGCAGTCTCCTAACAATGGCCGGAAGTACAACAAAGCACTTAGGTTACTGGCTGTGTTAAGGGCGGTTAACACGGCATTATACGGCCACGACAGGCTGCAGGGCAAGGCAGGAGGGAGGGAGCTATGTTACTCTCATACACGTCAATCTCTCCATCATTATACGTCTCCTCTTTTAATACTGCACCCTCCGTTAAGGAGTGAGTGGTGAGGGACTCCGGCAAAGGACTCGAAAGACAAGTCTGCCGTGAGCTGGCTGGGATTTTCTCTCTCTCCTCTGAGAAATTACTTCAAATTTATTCTTTTCATCAGAGATGATGATAAACGTCTTCTCTCACCAGAGACACCATCACCTCGTTGCTCGTTAGCTGCTGCTGCTGCTGTTGTTGAAGGTCCCCAGAGGAGGGAGGGTGATGACGAAGGCACAGAAGGGGGTGTGTGAGGGGTCGGGATGGGGACAAGGAGCAGGATGGGTAAGGGGACAAGCATCAGCGAGGAGGAGGAGGAGGAGGAGGAGGAGGAGGAGGAGGAGGAGGAGGAGTGAGTGAGTGGAGGTGATGGGAGGGAGAGGCAGTGGGAGAGTGAGGGGGGGCAATACAAACATGGAGGAGACGTGGTTCCCCCACCGCACTGGGAACATCAAATAACCTGTGGAAAATGACAGTCATCCAACACTGAACACCCTACCTTATCTACGGCCTTACAACTCCAGCTAACAAGTGCATGTGTGTGTGTATATAGTATACATAGGATGAAAGACACGGTGCATATATTGTCGCCCCTGCTCTACCTCCCTGCAGCAGGAGGAACCTCTCCTGCTGCCTCCCGTCCGAAGCCGTGGCCTCGCGCACGGCCTGGCAGCCCATGCCACGCCCCTGGGACGACTTGTGGTGAGATGGGCGGGCCCAGGTGAGTGACCTGAGCCTGCGCCACGCCCCACACTTGAACCTGCCCTCACCATGACCTGGAAACCACGGGACACATGAGAGGACCTTATGACACAGGAGGCTTGCCATGTAGTGAGTGTGAGAGCCATACTGGCGCGGGGGGGAAGAGGAGGGAAAGGAGGGAGGGAGGGAGGGAAGGCGGCAGAAGTTCAGACAGAGAAAGAAAGGCAGGAGAAGGTACACCAGCCAACCGGTTCACTTAATTAATGGTGGTGGAGGAGGAGGAGGAGGAGGAGGAGGAGGAGGAGGAGGAGGTGGGTGCAGGAGGAGGAGAAGGCCACCAGTCAGCAGTGCCCAGCAGCCACAACACACCACACCGACCCCATCCACCCTCCTCCTCCTGCTGCCGTACCAGCCAGCGCCACCACATCACACCGGCACAAAACACACCTACGACATCCTCAGCGATCAACACCCTCAGATATTCACGTAACCAAACCTAGCGAGACATAAGGGAGAAATTCTCATATATAAGACATCAATGAGACTTTTTGCAAGGGATTTCAGAGGAACGTAACCCAGTGAGGTGGACGGGAAATGAGTAAACATATTTGGCTTTGAGGCACACAGGCCGGCTCGTAGACGCCTTTCTCTGAAAGACATGACCGAGTTTCCTTCAGTCTGTCATCAGGGTTAATGTCTCCGCTGATCTAGACGGATCACCAGTTGTGTCGTCTTCTGAGGATCGACCAATATGAAGCTCAGGTCTTCACGGTGCGGGCAACACGTGCGGAAAGTGGACGGGAATATATATATATGCCCATACACTGGTGCTGAATATACGTAGGTATAACGACAGTAATACATATATATACCAATAAACTCCTGCCGAATACACGTAGGTATAACGACGGTAATAAATGTATATACCAATAAACTCGTGCTGAATATACGTAGGTATAACGACAGTAATACATGTATATACCCATAAACTCATGCTGAATATACGTAGGTATAACGACAGTAATACATGTATATACCCATAAACTCGTGCTGAATATACGTAGGTATAACGACAGTAATACATGTATATACCCATAAACTCGTGCTGAATATACGTAGGTATAACGAGAGTAATACTCGTATACACCCATAAACTCGAACCGAATATATGTGGGTATAATGATAGTAATACTTGAATACAATGACACGATCGTCGACACACAAGACTGTACGACCCTTGGGCACGACTGGCATGACCTTCCACCTAACACGTAGCACTCGGGCAGACCTGCACACTGCAGTGGTGTACACGACACACACACACCAGACTGTGTGTGTGGTGGGCAGGTTCACCGCAGATGGTGTGTTCTCACTACAGCTCCCTCCTCCTCCTCCTCCTCCTCCTGATGCTGCTCCCTCCTCCTCCTCCTCCTGATGCTGCTCCCTCCTCCTCCTCCTCCTGATGCTGCTCCCTCCTCCTCCTCCTCCTGATGCTGCTCCCTCCTCCTCCTGATGCTGCTCCCTCCTCCTCCTCCTCCTGATGCTGCTCCCTCCTCCTCCTGATGCTGCTCCCTCCTCCTCTTCCTCCTGATGCTGCTCCCCCCTCCTCTTCCTCCTGATGCTGCTCCCTCCTGATGCTGCTCCCTCCTCCTCCTGATGCTGCTCCCTCCTCCTCCTCCTGATGCACGTGCGGTGCCGTGACCGATCCTCCTCAGCCGGATGGGAGGCAGGTGTTGTCCTGGTGACGGCAGCAGCCGCCCCTCCCACACACACACACACACACACACACACACACACACACACACAGGAACTGACCTACCATCCAACCTAACAACCTTCATACGGCCACAATGTCCTTGTTACGTCACGGACCACATTGCCGCTCGCTCATAACGTAATAAAAAGGCCGGACGAGCCGTCAACGTGTCCCTCTCTCTCTAGTGGCAAGAAGTTGACTCTGTTGTGAGGGTGAGGTAAAGTAAGGCTTCCGTAGTGGGTTTTTTTTTTTTTT
>NC_092279.1:17850240-17877740 GCF_036320965.1 Panulirus ornatus
ATCACCGTCATCATCACTATTACAACGACAATCACTATCATCATCACTACAGTCAATACCATCACTCTTGGTTTCACACCATCATCGCTATAGTCAATACTCTCACTTTTGGTTCATCATATGTATACAGTATGTGTGCGGTGTGCATGGATTCAGGCCGACCAGTGTGTGTGTGTGTGTGTGTGTGTGTGTGTGTGTGTGTGTTCGACTGCCCTCCTAACACCCCTCCCGTTGCTGAAGCCACTACTCCCACTGTGGAAAAGAACCCAGCCAACCAACTCCAACAACCTTATCCCTTGCTAAACACACACACACACACACACACACACACACACACACACACACACACACACACACGTTGGTATACGACCTCACCATGAAATGGCAATGGCCCCACCCCAGGGTGACAACGACGCTCCCCCACCCCACCCCGGGGTGGCAACACGCTCCATCCTGGGGTGGCAGGGAAACCCTCGGCAAGAGGCAGCAGGTTTCCTGGGAACAAGACGGGAAACACAGCTGCAGCGGACGACGACAACCAACCAGTCCTGTGTGGGTCATGTGGTGGTAGTCATGCGAGGGAGGGAGGAAGGAAGGGAGGGAGGAATGGTCTAGGAATGTTCCCCATGGGTGTACCTGGCGAACGTCGCTCCCGCCAGAGGCAACCAGTTTCTAGTCGACCAGGCTCCACCACAAAGCTGTACAGGCACACACACACACACACACACACACACACACACACACAAGCTGGGGAAAAAAAATATGGAATAACGTCTATCCAGAAAAATAATGATGAGTTACCACTTTTTTTTTTTTTGTACGTGTGCTGCTCACACGTCGCAGGCTTCCCCACCCTCACAACCGGCCAGACAGCCCGTCGCCTTCAACCCCCATCTTCCACATCACATCAGTCATTCCATCGCTCACACCATCATACACATCCGACCTCCTGACTCCCGAGTCTCCGTCTGCTATCATCCCTTATCTTTAACGTTTCTCACAACCATCGTCAACGCCTCCCCCCCCCCCCCCCCGCGAGGGGCGCCCCTACCGACCTGTTAGCCAGATCAGGACGGGGGGAGGCGCGCCCCTCTGTCTCCATCGTCCAGAGCCTTCCTCCGCCGGCTGCGTCCAGCTAGGTTCCCCAAGCACTGGGACCCCGTCAGCGCACCATCTCTGTCCTTCAAGCGACCTTCCTGCCTGCCCTTCGGGGCCAGAAGGAAGGTGCGGCCACCCTCTCTCTCTCTCTCTCTCTCTCTCTCTCTCTCTCTCTCTCTCTCTCTCTCTCTCTCCCGCGTTGCTACGTGCTGGGGCCGACTTGATACTCGGATCTAGCGCCTCTTGCCACTGTGAAATGGCTCGGTTTTAGAGGAACAGAGTATCAAGACGGCGAGACTACGAGACGGCGAGAGACAGGGGCCATCACGGCTACGAGACTGCCCTCCCGACCGCGAGATTTCGCCGGGTTTGAGGTATCGAAGCTCCGGAACAAAGCGGCGTTCAGACGATGGCTCTTCTGGCACAGCGGAACGTCGAACACCGCGACTGAAGCAGTGTCACGGGTGGTCAAGGAAAGACTTAACTCCTTCAGCACGAAGGTAGGACCCGCTGAGCACGACGTCGCGATCCTCGAGCACGATGGTACGACCCTTTGAGCACGGCTTTACAACCACTTTGAGTACGATGGCCTGGCCCATCATACCCAAAGGTCGTGCCGTCGTGCTCGGGAATCGTACCGTTCACGCTGAATGATCGTACCAACTATCGTTTCCAAGTGGGTGATCAGAACGCGTTCACATCCACCTCACACCACCCACCTGCTGTCAAGCCTGGCATACCCACTTACTGTCATGCCCACCTTCCCCGTACACTCCCCCATCCCAACACCACCCCACA
Source organism: Panulirus ornatus (assembly GCF_036320965.1). Lineage (NCBI taxonomy): Eukaryota > Metazoa > Arthropoda > Malacostraca > Decapoda > Palinuridae > Panulirus > Panulirus ornatus. Next base: position 17,852,137 of record NC_092279.1, read on the forward strand.
CCACACACACACACACACACACACACACACACACACACACATAACAAGGATGACCTCCGACTCTCCTTGGGGCCTCGGTGGCCTCCAGACCCGTCGGCAGTAGTGCGGCTCAAGTCGCATGCGGTCGCCAGCCAGAACCTGTTCCTCACCCCAGGATAACGCTGCCTTTGACTGACCGCCGCAGGTGAAGAGAGAAATTCCGACCAGCGCTGAATGATGATCGAACTTCCTTCGCGTATGATTCAAGAGTGAAATAATTCTGTTTTGTCCTCTATATTGTGTTGTGTCATCTATAACCAAATTTGGCGGGAGATGGGCAGCGTTCGTGTACACGAAACGTCTCATGTACTTCAAGAACTGAGGGAAGATATATGTAAGACTTTATAATTCACGCTTTATCTGATGAAGGTCAGGGTCAAAGTCAGTCACCGTGGTCGGGCCTACGGGACAATCAACCTTCAACAGCCATGGTGTAAAGAAAACAAGCGGTTGCAGGTTCTAGGTACCCCGATCCACCTTGATGTAACCTAAGCGTCGCTCTGCTGTTACATTACACTGATGAAGACATTCTGACTCTATGGACGGTATTATGTTGTCTTTGGAGGCTTGACGTCGTCGTCCTCCAGCGGTACAAGCGAGTCATCTCTTTGAGGACGACGACGACTCGACAGTACGACCCCTTTAGGTATAACAGCCTCGAAGAGTCGAAGGCAAAAGGTCAAGGCATCATACTCAAGGGTCGTGCAGTATCGTCGCGCCTAAGGGTCGTACCGTCATACCCCAAGGGCCGTACCGTCATACCCCAGGGTCGTACCGTCATACCCCAAGGGTCGTACCGTCATACCCCAAGGGTCGTACCGTCATGCCCAAGGGTCATACCGTCATACCCCAAGGGCCGTACCGTCATACCCCAAGGGTCGTACCGTCATACCCCAAGGGTCGTACCGTCATACCCCAAGGGTCGTACCGTCATACCCCAAGGGTAGTACCGTCATACCCCAAGGGTCGTACGGTCATACCTCAAGGGTCGTACCGTCATACCCCAAGGGTCATTCTAAAAAGGTCGCGCTGTACCGTCCTGCTCAAGGGTCCTGTCGTCATGCTACTGTGTTGATCTAGGGATCAGCATGCACGTGTCGCACTCATGCAGAACAATTCACAGGTTCAAAGCAGTCATGCAAGCCACTAGACTCGTCAATGACATCTTCTTAATCTGTCGGCGTCAGCCCAGGGCATCGCTCATGCAGGACACACTTTAAGTCACCTTGCCTCGGTTCATCTCTGTGCAGAGACGAATAGAAATATACCATCGCAGGTGTGGGCATAATAATAATGGTGTCCCATGACAAGAGTCTTGCTTGTCTCCTTAGCAACTGATGCCTCCTTCCCTCATAACATAGGAAAAAGGGTCGCTCTCTGTTACCATCCCAACACAGCAGACGCTGAAAAGGCTAGCCGAAGTCACTCGGGTCATGTGACGCGCCCAAGGTCTTCTGGGGCGGCGAAGAGGGCGCCCTAAAAGGTTGTCCTGAGAACAGGAGTGCCACTCCCAAGAGAAAGTTCGAGGTTACAGATCCTTAAAATGAGTCTTCGTCATCAAGTGACTCACGCGTCAATGGAGGAGGAGAGAAGGAAGGAGTCCAGAGAGTCCTATGGAATGGCGTCCTCCCTACCCAACCCCTGGGTTCCTTGAAGCGAGACACAGTCTTGAAAAATCGGGCGGGTTCCTCCGACCTCACTCAACCCGCCCGTCAAGCGGCTGACACGACACGTTCAGAGAAAACTGACTGGTTCTTCCTCCGGCAGACGGGTTTTTCTGGAACACCAGAGGAGGTAAACAAGAGACGTACCCTACGAGGTAATAAGGAAGCAGGGTGACCTGCCTGGCAACGACGACATAGCCAGCGAAAGGTCCTGTCAACCGTAGAGCATCGTAGGATCCCCAGCAACGGCGACACAGCGAGGGTTCCTACAACCAACAGCATCAACAAGGGACCCCCAGCAACCACACACACACACACACACCACACATTTCAGGACGACCACATAACGTCCAAGTCGATGAGGCTCCGCGGTACAGTGTGGGACCAAGCAGTATTGGTGCTCCTCTGATGATTCTGGATTAGTTGAGGCTATGGCTAACACGCCAGCCTGGCTCATTAGGTAGTTGTGTTTACACTCATGCACTCGGACCTTAGACTTCTTTCCTTAATATTTGGTCTTAATCCTTTCTAATAATATTTTCATCCGCAGTTCTGCTCCGTTAAGTGTCCCGATGTTTATATCAATTTCTCTTATAATCAAATACATCGTTTCGGTGAGGATTCATATATCTTCTGGATGTAGGTCAAAGTCTATATCTTCCAGTACTTACCATGAGTACATGACATCATTTCCCCCGTCTGAGCTCAACAGACTGATGTCGGAATGGTCAGGGGACGTCCCACCTACTCCTTCCCACGGCTGAACAAGTTTCATATCCACCCACGTCATTCACCATCACCAAGAAGCCAACAGAGACAAAGGCTTGAAGGAAGAGGTGGTTATCATGAGCGGCGCGAACAATCGTGTGTGAGGGCGTCGGGATAACCACTGGGGGCGGCCTTGCATCGTGAGGAACGACCTTTCTGTAAGGTGAGGGATCGATGCTTCGACGGAGGCAGACCAGACACGGAGGCTGCCCCGTAGCCCGCCCGGCGCCGCCCTCAGGCATTATATGGGCGTGTGTGGGAGGCGGGAGGGAAGGAGAGAGGGGAGGGAGGGAGGAGGGGTCCCTGTGTGACGAGTGGGGAGGCTGGGATGGGAGGGGAGAGGGAGGGGTGAGGGGAAACAAAAAGAGGGGAGGCGGTGAAGTGGGACATGAGACGCAGTAAGAAGATGCGGGCACTGGGAACACAGGAGAGGTAGGGGGGTGGAGGAGGGAGGAATGTAACGTAGGAGAGGAAGGGGAGGCACGGCGGTAAGAGGAAGACGTCTGGGAAGGGAAAAGGAAGGGAGAGAGAAGGAAGAGGTGGATGAGAGCGAGTCACTCCTCCTCACATTCACAGGCGAAGGTGGCCCGTTATCTGCGACGCCAAGAGTCCCATCTGTGTCCTGGGCCCCACCCGTATCCAGGACCTCATCTGTGTCCTGCACCCCAACTATGTCCGGGGGCCCCAACTGTGTCCAGAGCTCCATCTACATCCAGGACCCCTTCTGAGTCCAGGGCCCCATCTGTGCCCAGAGCCCCATCTATGTCCGAGGCCCCATCTGCGTCCAGGTCCCCGTCTGTCATGACGTATGGTGTCCCGGGTCATGTCTCATCCTAAAACAACGATAACACAGCCAGAAGTATGTTCCTGGCGGAGAGGCATGGACCAGAAGGGAGAGTGTGGGCCAGCCAGGGGTCTCCATTAGGCCAAGCTCGAGCCATGGGTCTTCATGAGGGTAGGTGAGGGCGAGGCTCCACCAAGTAAAGGAAATTAACGTCAAACACATCAGCTGGACGGACCTGCCCAGCTCAGCCCAGCACTCCGTCTAACCCCTCACTTATTCTTCTCCCAGGACAGCCCAGTACACTTCCATGACTGGTGGTCCGAAACGATCGAGAACCCAGTCATGAAAAAAAAAAACTCGTTTAATCACAGGGTTTATAGTTGGGTGCAAACTGGCCGCTGACGAGACACTGAGATTCCTGTTAAACCAGTCCTGGTAACTGGTTTACTTATATAAAGTTCCTTTTAAAACCTGAAGCTATTCTTTCGTGCAGACCACAGTTATATAAATAACACCGACTGATAGGCCTGGCAGAGATACAGTGAAGCCTCCTATCCCACCCAGAACCTCTCTCTCTCTCTCTCCTGACGAAGCTGTAACGCTGGCCGGCTGAGGGGGAGACTCCTGTGACATGTTGACATATAACACTCAGGAGAGGCACTGTAGTGAGGTGTTGAAATCACGTCTAAGGCGGCGCCACTCGCTACGTTTACCATCGTCTGATACATAAGAGGCTGGTCTCGCTCTACACTCAACACAGCTGGGTCTGTAACCCATCACCTTCTAACACCATCACCATCACTCTCCTCTCGCAGTTCAGTGTGAGCAAATAGTCTATATCTAAACCCAGACTACAGAGGGAGGGAGTATAAGACCTGGATTGGGTTTTCTGTGTAAATATCGTATCTCTGTGTTGACGTCGCTGGCACGCGCGGGGCGGCGCGGGGCGGCGCGGGGCGGTTTCCCCAAAGGTTCGGTGTGTCGGCCGATTCGAGACGACGATGATTCACATTAACTTGTCAATTTCGAAGCTGCTGCTACACGCACGATTAGCTTTGACGCTCGAGCCTGGCCTGATGTTTGGAGAGAGAGAGAGAGAGAGAGAGAGAGAGAGAGAGAGAGAGAGAGAGAGAGAGAGAGAGAGAGAGAGAGTTTTACATTCGTTTGTATGGATATGCGTGTGTGTGTGTGTGTGTGTGTGTGTGTGTGTGTGTGTGTGTGTGTGTAAGGAGCCCCATCTTAGAATCACCCTCCACCAGCCAACATCTCTGGTTTCCTCATTTCCATAAGAATTCCTAACATAAGCCACTCAGCAGGTCCGGAGTCAGCGCTGGGAGGGTGGCTCAGACGCCATGTATATACAAAAATAAAAGTTTCCCATTACACACACATGAGGAAGGCCTGGCGCCGGCCTCAGGCCAGACACCTAATGTGCTCGGCCAAGCCAGACTGACTGCGACCGGAAATCCAAATCTCCTACATTTGAGAAGACAAAAGATAAACGTCAAAGATTCTACACAATGTAACAACGGGATTTAATTCCTTCTGTTTCGCAGGAGAATCAAGGTATACTTCAAGATTACAATGCAACAAGGGGGTATTAAATTTCCTCTCGCATTTCAAAGGTCAAGATATAAGAAGGAAAAAGACACGATCCACATTTGTCCTTCTACTGGATCGAGAAATCATTCAAGTTATTTATAGAGTTATGAGGTGGGAAGAAAAAAAAAAAAAAGAGCCATGGAAAATTCTTTCCTCTCTGAGCCAATTCACTGAACACGTTCGCACGTGAAAGGGATCTGAGGTTATCCAACTGCAAAGATTATCTGACTATTTATTTTACACAAGTTTATTTTTAAGTTGGAGGCTCCGAGTCACGGATGAGAAAGTCCACATCGAGGCCGGGGCTTACTCAAAATGTGAAGTGGGTTCATGAGTGGGAGAAAGAAGAAAAGAGGAAAGTCATTTTTTAAGATTGTCGGGGATATATGGATAGCCTGACTAAAAAAAAAAAAGGGGGGGGGGGGCTAGAGCACGGATGTTAGGAAAGATACGAGACGCTAGAGAGAACCAGAGCTTTGAGGTGCTAGGAAAGAAACAGATATCAAAGCGGCCCACCCTTGAGTTGCCTACGGCCACAACAACAATTATATGAATCAGTAGCTCCTGCCGGGTAAGTACGTGGTTTGGCTAATGACTGGGTTGGCTCTCAGAGTTAAAAAGGATGTGAACATTATACCGAGAGTATCAGGAAGTTTTATAAAAACCTAAACCCTTGAGTAAGATGGTCTGAACTTTAAACACGACGGTTCGAACCCGGAGCAGACCGGTAAGACCCTTGAGCACGACGATACGACCCTTGAGCACGAAAGCACAACCCTTGAGCTAGACAGTACGACCCTTCAGCACAACGATAAGACCCTTGAACACAACGAGACGACCAATGAGCACGACGGTACGACCCTTGAGCACGACGGTAGGACCTTGGTCATGACGGCCTGGTCTGTGACCTAATCTTCCAGGGGTCAGGTCACAGGCCTAAGCCATAATCCTCAAGGGTCGTTCCGTCGTTCACCCAGAGGCTGACTGAAAATTACCCACATACTGTTTCCGTCAGAAGAGCAATCATGACCTGAGTAATTAACAGACATTGGTACGAGTGATTACAAGATCGTAAAAGTACATTTAGGAGCATCGTGGGAATAGATCTGGGATTTAATGATTAGGAGAATGAGTGAGTGAGTGAGTGTAGTGAGTGTGGTGAGGAAGTGTGGTGGTGGTGGCTGCGAGGAGGGCGCGGGGCCCGCCTGACGCCCTCACAAAGGCTGGACCCATGCCAGTCCAAGCCAGGCAGGCAACAGGAACCTCCCTCGTTAACAAAGAGAGAAAAAAAGTGCTTCTGGAATTACCTCTCTCTCTCTCTCTCTCTCTCTCTCTCTCTCTCTCTCTCTCTCTCTCTCTTCTCTCTCTCTCTCTCTCTCTCTCTCAACAGGTATGCAGGTCCTGCAAGTCGGGCGTCAGCGAACGACAAGAAGAGAACGAAAACATGTCGATCCACCTCGGTCGATTATACTGATGACGCTCCGTTTACCCGCGTCCTGCGAGTGTGGCAGGAGACCTGAGAGGGGGATGGGGAGCAGAGGGGACAGGACAGGAGCAGCTACCAGAGGGGAGACAACTCCCCCCCCCCCCAAGATCTCCCGGGGGCCACCTGAACCTGCGAGTGTTATTTCCAGTTACCAACACCGTTAATTTCCCCTCACTCACTCACCCCTCGCCAGCACACCCATCCGCCTCATATTGGTTGGCTAGCATCCCCCTCACCTCCCTCATGTTTGCCCCATCGCCCCTCCTGATCTCTCTCTCTCTCTCTCATGTCCTCATGACTGTTTTCTCCCCTCATCACCTCCTCTCCCTCCCTCCCCTACGGGTAAGACCAACTGTCTTGGTCATCACTACAGCAAACATGGACCCCTCCACACCCAACATACCTACACACACTCAACACACACTACTACAACCTCTACACGTTCCCTACACACACTTACGTTCTCAGCATACCACACACTACCCACACACACCACCTCTGTAGCCGTCCAGGTGTCTTCCCCCGTCCCCAGGTCACAAGGCACAGTCTGCCCCCTCCTCCCCTGGCGGCGATCATCAGTGTTTACGTGGTCTCCAACCAGGAGGAAGAAACTACCGCCTCGCCCCTCACACTACTGCTTGCCCGTCCAGCCTTGAAGGGTACATCCAACTCCCCTCCCCCCTCCCCTCCCCCCTTTTTTGCGACTAACTGCCTCGTTTACTTCTGATTAATTTTCAGCAATGATGGAAGCAGCATCTAGTCCGGGTTATGCTACCTAGAAGTGGCTACTTGTGCACACCCAACCCCCCTACCCCGCCAATAGCTTATTAATAAGTATTCCTCGGACACCTCTTACCTTATCCCTGGGGCTCGGGACAACCCATACGTTATCACAGGAGATAAGGGAGAAATACAACTCACGTATCTCTTACATGTCGTAGAAGGCAACTACGAGGAGCAATTGCGCGGGGGATGGAGAGCAACCACCGCAGTTCAAAATGGAAAATTAGAACTAATCTATCACAGGTGAGACATTGCCAAGATCTACCTCGGATCTTGATACGAAGACCAAAACTGTATGTGATTCACTGCAGCATCTACGTTAGTGGCCGACGTCACATACAGGCCAGCTCTCTCTCTCTCTCTCTCTCTCTCTCTCTCTCTCTCTCTCTCTGCTTGTTCAGGTGTGGCGGTCACCTGTGCCTCCGTCCCCGAGGGGTGGCTGGCCAGCCCACTGTGTCATCCTGGTGGCACAGGGGTTCGCCGTGATGCAAGAGATATGTTGAGGAGAAGGGTCAAGTGAAGCGGAGTCCTTATGCCAGACGGGAGGACACTTAAATGCCCCGAGCAGGACTCCCTAGAGTCCTGAACAGGTGCGTGAAGAGTCCTCGATCAGGGACCAGGTCACATATGGCTGGTGGGTCACTACTGGTCATATTGACCAAAGGAAAATACAGGATGGCTCGCCCAGAGCTCCCTGCTTCAAAGTAACACTAGAAAGCAAATATAGGCTTCAGAGGAGAGCCAGTGATCATGCTTGCAGTCAAGCACCCATACACACACACCACACGCACACACACACACACACACACACACACACACCTACATATCTCTGACCACATAACTGGCTCATAACGTACCAACGCCTACCATTTGAAGATCATGTCCTACCTGCCCACCACCATCTCGGCCGCCATAACTCCCTCTCACTCAGCTCCTATTCCCATACCTTCGCCTCCCATCATTGTATCCCTCTCCCTTCCCTCCCCTCTCCTCCCCTGCCCCTCCACTCCCATCCATTATACACCACCTCCATCACACCCTCCACGTCTCTCTCTCTCTCTCTCTCTCTCTCTCTCTCTCTCTCTCTCTCTCTCTCTCTCTCTCTCTCTCTCTCTCTCTCTCTCTGCACCCCTTCTCCTTTAACCCTTCCTTCTACGTAACCCCTTCCCCTCAATCCTCCGTTCCCTTCCCTTCCCTTCCCCCCTTAAACCCCCACCCTACCCATCCAATACGACCCCCTCCCTCCCTCCCTCTACCCCTCACCCAACACGACACGAACAGCTGTTCACAAGCGACCAGTGACCTGCTGGTCTGCTGCCCTGGACCTTCCGTGTCGACCAGTCATTACCGTCACGTCACACCGTGGGGGGAGGTCCATCCCCCACCCGCGGTACTGCCTCCCTCCCACACACACACACACACACACACACACACGAGCGCCCTGGTTACCTCAGTGTCTGTCTGTCTGTCTGTCTGTCTTGCTGTGTAACATGTTACACTTTATCATTCAACTCCACCGTCATCAAACCAAAGGCCGAACTGTGCCCGGCCGGACCGTTAATGAACGACTTTAACCCCTTAAACTACGGAGGTACGACCTCTTGAGAAAGGTAGTACGACTTTTGCGTACGACGACGGTGGGTACCTTTGAGCGCGACAGTACCACGCAGGAACGACAGTTTGAGCACGATGGTACGACCCTTCAGCACGACCCTTGGGTATGATGGCGTGGCCTGACGGGGGTCAGGTCAAAGGTCAAGCCATCATATCCAAGGGTCGTACCGATGTGATCAAAGGGGACCACCTTAATGTACGCTACACCGTTCCTCATGGTCCGGGGTGTGGCGGCGGGGGAACGGAATGAACCACTGCCTCACACGGAGGCCAAGCGGCGGACGTGGAAGTAGGTGAGGAGGGAGGGAATGGTGATGTTATTAAGGCCTCGATCTCCATACGAAATAAGGTCAGTCCTGCGCCACACACCCGGAGGTCAAGGTCACCCGCCTCCCAGCCCTGACGATCACCGACCCCTGCAACACATTAGAATAACTGCATACCACACACACACACACACACACACACACACCATCTTGGAAGAACACATACGTGTATGCCTGGCATAACCACACGGATCTGTGCATATCACAATGATGTAACCACCAGAGATACACTAGCCTACCCCTACCTACTGACACCTACGCTTCGTCACCATCACCACCACCGGAGTCGCCGCCATCATTCACACCAACACAACCCACGGTCTCCGTCAGGCAGGTCCTGAGGACATTTCATGCAACACTGTAGGGTGCTCTATATCCGGTGACCATACCATTCATGTGTCCACATTGCTTCTTCCGTCCGTCTCTCGCCCTTCTGTAATACATCTGTTTACTTATTCATATCCAAAATCCTCTGTTGGGGGTCTTCTCCTGTGGCCTCTACTGACGCACCTCCAGCCCTGGTCCTGAGACTCGATCTACATAGCTCATTTAGCGAGCTACGAGCCACACCCATGTCTACCCTCCCGATGTCTTGTAGAGGTGAGACATGACTCCATGTTCCAATAGCTCAGATCCTTCAGTTCTGATGTAGGACGTGTGTGGCAAGCCAAGGGACTCTAGGTCTCTGATGCCGTATTAATCTCGTAACACGAGACGACCAAACTAGTTATGCACACTGTGTTTACGGTCCTACATACGTGGTACATGACTTCTAAAACACCTCTACCCGTCCTATTACCTAAATGCCATTTCGATTATGACCAACTGGATGGTTGCTTCCTTCACGACCCCGTCTTACACGATCCTGAATCAAGACAAGCGACACACTACGCTGTCTGCTCGTACAATGGCCTCATTTCCCTTCACTGGAACTCCAGTCAATCTTTCCCATTTCGCGTTTCGTCACTCTGGGGAAAACCCAAGTAAGGCAGCTTTCTTAAATGCCGGTACAAAGCCACATTCCCCGACACCCATGACTTGCTACACCATTCCCATCATGCACGTCTGACGTGGCCCATCCTTCTCAGACTGCCTGTGTTTTAATCTCTTTCTCCGCTGGTTCCAGCCTCCGACTCCTGCACTGGGGATGTGCTGGACATGGGGAGGGAGTTTCAACACTCGTGTGGCCTCACCTTCCACAGGGGGCTACATGTGGTCTAGGAACCATCACCATCAACACCTGACGAAGGTGTATGAGACTCTTCGTTTGATGGGTGATTAAAGCTTGACGGTGAAGGCCTTAATGACCCCTGGCAGTTAGAAGGGCTAAAACCCATACAAACAACCAAGCAAACAACCCTTTCGTGCGTGCGTGCGTGCGTGTGTGTGTGTGTGTGTGTGTGTGTGTGTGTGTGTGTGTGTGTGTGTATAATTTCTATTTGTAATTAATTCCTTGAACAATAAAAGGAGGGAGTTCTACACTCATGAGCCGCCCCATCTTTTACCATTTGTAATTATCCGTTTCTGCTGTAGAGAAGGCCCTGTGTGTGTGTGTGTGTGTGTGTGTGTGTGTGTGTGTGTGTGTGTGTGTGTGTGTAAGACTATAGACTGAGCAAGTTTGCATGACGCAAACCATCATGTACACCACCCACCTTTAATGATACACCGGCATATTTTTGCATGGCAAGGTAACACGCACCTAACATGCATCCCCTTCCCCTTACTCTAGTCTCCCTTAATCCCAAAGACATCCACCCTCCCCAACTCCTTTTCTCTCCCTTCCTCCCTTCACCTCCCTCCTTCATGGTGCACAGCCCCTCACCCAACCACCACCCTCATCCCTCCCTCCACCAGCCACCACGGGTCATCCACCCTATACTGTCAACATTTTATCCTCACTCCTTCCTATTCCTTTATTGACATTTTTCCTGAAGATAATAATAATAATAATAATAATAATAATAATAATAATAATAATTATTATTAATAATTATTATTATTATTATTATCATTATCATTATTATCATTATTATTATTATAATTATTATTATTATCATTATTATTATTATTATTATCATTATTACTATTACTTCCGTAAACACGTTATATTATAGCCTCTTTCGTGAACATGTTATATGCTGAAGACTTTGAACTATGAACGAAAAAGTCATCTCAAAGACCAATGAAAGGAGGCAGAGTACCAGGTCCTTGAGAGTCATGTTAAAGGCCAGGCCATCGTACCACAAGGTCGTACCGTCGTGTTCAAGGGTCGTGCTTTCGTCTTCTGGGAGGGTTTAGGACGCGTCAGGGAGGAAGTAGCCCTCACCTCCGCCCGTCCCAACCTGTACCTTAACCCAACCTTAAATTCAACCTCTTGTCAGGCCACACTCTGCCCTAATCCAAACCCTCTAACGTCCTAACGCCTAACGCTAATAATCTCTAAAGCCTCCCTCGCTAAACCAATAACCTAATTACAGCCCTAGCCTAACCTAGGATCTAGCCCTATCCAACCCAATACCTAGTTACAACCCTAGCCCGACCCAGAACCTAGTTCGTCACAGCCCTAAGCAGCCCTGTTGTGAGTGCCACCAGACGCCTAGGGACCTCATGAAGAGATATCCCAGTGCCGTATACCCGAAGCTCGGGGGACACCCACCCCTCCTATATATATATATATATATATATATATATATATATATATATATGCATATATATAGCTGGCCACCATTCCCTCTACTGCAGGCGTATCTGCCAGCCCATTATTAGCCAGTGGTCGCTCGCGCAACACTGCCTGATGATGGCTGTGGTTATCTGCACGTCACGCCACCAGTGGTAGGTAGGCAAACGCGTCGCCCACATCTGCGTGAGCTACACTTGGCTGTCGAAGCATAAGGAGTATAAGGAGAAGGAGAATGGCGACCTTCGCTACGCAGCACATTGGAAAAAAGAAGAGGAGAAACGTGAAACAAAAAACCCGACCTTCAAAGCCCAGCACACAGACGACGAAAAAGCTGGGGTGAATTTCAAGCAGTATGTGCAAGATTTGATGATTCTACGTCCGTTAAGTTCGTTGGCCACAATATATATATATTCCTATGAGTCCACGGGGAAAATGAAACACGATAAGTTCCCAAGTGCACTTTCGTGTAATAATCACATCATCAGGGGAGACACAAGAAATATAATCCAGTTGATATACATCGAAGAGACGAAGCTAGGACGCCATTTGGTAAACATGTGATTGTCCAAATTTAAAATCCTGAATTTCGACATACCAACCGTTCAGTATCATATGTCCTATCAAAGCGGCGCCTTCCCCGGGTACAAATTCCAGCTTTTATTCAATTAGGATTTTTGCCCAGAGCATATTATCAGGTCCTGGGTTACCTCAACACACCTACACTCCAACCTTCAGCCACACCCTCTATGTGACGTCACATAAAGGGCAAGCCGTGATTGGCCACTCCTCGGCCGGAGGCGTGGGTGTGGCGCCATACTCGCTGGGTGATTGGCTCTCCGGAAGCCACACTCCCTTAAATTTCCCAGCACTATCAAGTTCACAAGTATTTGTTATGCATTAATGCATAAACTTTAGACATGATTCATGTTTCAGTGACGAGTACTCATAAATCTTTCATTATATAAATTTCGATGTATTTCTGCAAAGAGACCGTTACATACATACAACTTGTCTAGTCGGCTGAGGTAACAACAAGGGCCAAAGGACCCAGGATAAAAGTTGCTCTGGGGGAAATCGTCAACACTAAACCTTATCTTGTGTTGCGAGAACCGCTGTTGTTTCAGCGACAACAGAACTGGTGGTGTTGAACCTACTGGTACACGAAGTAATTTTTAAAGGAAGCGAACTGACACGCCTACTCCAGTCGGGTTTCCTTGAGCCAACAAAAAAAATAAAGAAGATACACACGACGACAACACAACGGTACGACCCTTGAGCACAACGGTACGACCCTTGAGCACGACGGTACGACCCTGTGTGAGGATCCAATAGTCATGCTGCTTTGTGACGTGACGCGGAACTAAAACTAACACAGGCTACCTCTTAAAAAGTATTTTCAGCCGCCTCTTTTATCATAACTAACTTCATACGTTTGTTTAAGAAGGCAGAACAAATAATCTCGCCGCTGCCTCTAAGACCTACGGGCACACAGTGGGCGAGGCCCTGCAGCCGTGATACCAGTTCTAAAGAGGTTTTTGTGTTTTGTCTAAATGGTGGTCAGAGGTACGCTAAACGCCTTCTGTTTTCGGTAGCCTAGGTTCTGCTACCGGGTGCGCCATGGTTAAACTGTTATATATATATATATATATATATATATATATATATATATATATATATATATTGATTGATATATTGATATATATATATATATATATATATATATATATATATATATATATATATATATATATATATATATATATATATATATGGATTGAATCAAGGCATGTGAAGCGTCTGGGGTAAACCATGGAAAGCTGTGTAGGTATGTATATTTGCGTGTGTGGACGTATGTATATACATGTGTATGGGGGTGGGTTGGGCCATTTCTTTCGTCTGTTTCCTTGCGCTACCTCGCAAACGCGGGAGACGGCGACAAAAAAAAAATATATATATATATATATATATATATATATATATATATATATATATATATATATATATATATAACCGGACTCCGACTGCTTGCGGTTCCACCGAGAGCATGAAGTCACCTTCATCAAGGCTGTATCAGTGAACGGAAAGGACAATCTCGTCTGAGATCTTCCATCATTTCCCTGGTCATGCGTGGAGTACAGCCTCGGAGCTCTTGCTACCTTTGCCTCCCTACCTCGGGGGAACCCCTTCCCTAGAGCTCCAGCAGCAACAGGACCACAGGTTAGGGAGTTGTCATGGTGATGTGTGTATGTCTGTCTGTGTTAAGGGAACGCAGGGCAAGTTAGGAGTAGATCAGTGTTCTTACTATAGACGTATTCAAGGTTCACAGATAGCCTTCTGTGAAGTAGCGGTTAACGTTCCAAACCGTGATGCATTCGTATATATATATATATATATATATATATATATATATATATATATATATATATATATATATATATATATATATATATATATATATATAATTTCGAAAGAAGAGTTTTTATAGTCCCTGACGAGTTTAATATTCCCACAAGTCTTTTCAACATAAATGCAAATATCTTACATCTGTAACCCATATTTGGTTTGCCATGGGACCAACAGTAATAAAACAGAAAATGGCATACTGAAATCTGTCTTTAAATTTGCCAAGGTTATTTGATTTGATCTTTTCCATCTCTCTAAACTGATTCCACACACAGAAAACGGATGATTTTGAGGAACATTTTTCTTGTCCAAATTTCCCCTCCAGAATTTTCAGGTCACACTGCTCTTTCCGGCAACATAACGTTTGGAAGCCAAGCAACAACTACCAGATTTTCTAGTACAGTCTTAGCATGTGTTAGAAATACAGCGATCATTACAATGAGCAACATTCGGTATAAAATTACATAATCAGTTACTAAAGGGAGGGAGGGGAGACATAAATAATGTATAAACCTTTAATGTCTAAGGTAACAACCGGTATATATATTTTGTACAAAATACAACACAAAATAAGGCAGGTAAAGATCGTCAACACCAACAACACACACACCTCTTGACATCATTCACCCTCACTGCATATGAAAAGATGCCCACATCACATTTCATTTTTTTTTTAAAACATCATATTGCAGAATATAATGTACGATGATATAAACTCAATCTCTATAACATAAAAAAAATTTGATGTAGTCGTCTTCAGAGTCAAGACTAAAGAAAATAAGATTTAGCTTATAAAAAAAAATCTATCAATGGTTCTTCTCACGTGGGGGGGGGCCATAAAATTTCATTTATATACCTATAAATTTATATGATTCTTGAGATATCAAGCAGATTGTTACACACGATCCAAATAAATTTGAAAAAAAAGGAGGAAATATGATACAGAAACCTTGATGAGATCGAGGACTAGGAAATATGACTAGAACGTAGGATTTTATTCGTCGAGGAAGATTTGGCGTAGTGCACCCTTCACCCGATAAGGAAAACGACATAAATAACTAAGTCTCTACATAAAAATGTTTACGGCCGAACAGATAAGCTTAAAAGAAATGTTACTGAGAGAGAGAGAGAGAGAGAGAGAGAGAGAGAGAGAGAGAGAGAGAGAGAGAGAGAGAGATTCACTTCTAGACATATACATAACAAAATATCCAACACTAATTCGTACAGTAGCTACACCGAACAGACCGGGTACTTTCATATATCAACCACGCATTCCTTATAACCTCTGTTACCTACGTCAGAACGTAATGGGGTACTGCGGTACCCTGAGAGAGCTAGGATGAGGTAAGAGGGTCTATTGCCCAGGGAGATGGAGGGGGGGGCTTGCGGGTAGGGAGATGTAGGGGGAGGGAGGTTAGTATGTAAGAGGACTGAGAGTATATAAACAACGTAATGGTTGCTGGTAGTCAAGTGGAGTGTTTTGTCACGTTATCAACACTTATGAAACCTCCCCCACCCACCCATTACCAAGACGACGGTGTTGGGCGACCTATATTGTCCGCCGCCACACACGCCAGACCAGACCAGACCAGACACGACCCGGGACAAACGACGCGCGATAAACATCACACTGGCCAGGGACCTGGGGTCCACGGCTGGCGTCCCCTCCTCAAGACGCGCGCTGGTCGCAGGCCGCGCGCTAGCTACACCAAGAACCAACGGAACGCGTCGACACGAGCTATGTTCCCGCCCTCACCACCACCTCCTCCACCACAGTGGCAACCAAGCCACATACCACCGTAAAGAGGGCGCGAACATTCATACGAATTATGTAATCTGCATGTGATCTCGGTGACCAGTGTAAGTGCCGGCCCATCACTCAAGGGGCGTCAGACCTGTGACACTGATGCACATGACGTGTGTCACGCGACAGCATCTTCAACTGTCATAGACACTGTGTCTGAGTTTTATGTGAACATTAAATATATTGCAAGAGTACGACTTGAAAAAAAAAAAACAAAGACGACACATAATATGTTTATGATACTGTTGATGCCAGACTTGAATGCACCCGACCTCCGTTCGGGTAATCACCTGTTAACCAAATGCCGTCCTAGCTATGTCTCTTCGTTACATATCAACTCATATTTCTTTCTTGCACCTCCCCTGATGATGTGATTATTACACGAAAGTGCACTTGGGAACTTATCGTGTTTCATTTCCCCATGCACTCCAAAGTATGAATTATGTACATGTGTATATATGTATATGTGTATGTACATATAGGTATACGTTGAAAAGTATAGGTATGTATATGTGCGTGTGTGGACGTGTATGTATATACATGTGTATGAGGGTGGGATGGGGCCATTCTTTTCGTCTGTTTCCTTGCGCTACCTCGCTAACGCGGGAGACAGCGACAAAGTATAAAAACAAATTATATATATATATATATATATATATATATATATATATATATATATATATATAATGTTAAAGAATATGTGACTATTTTCGACCATGCCTGCAGACACACAGCTGAAATAGACAGGTCGTCACAATCATGTCATCAGTGTGTGCTGCACGTGACGATGATGTGATTGTTGGCAGTTCTGGGCCTCGGGCGGCCAGCGATGATCACACAGACACTCCCAACACTGTGATTGTACCAGTTACTGGTACCTCCATCACCTCTCCAACCACCACCACCACCACCACTGTCTCCATCATGATTCCTACCTACCATCACCAGTCTCCAACATCACTCCTACTACCCCAGCTGTCTCCAACATCACTGATAACACCACCATCACTACTTTCAACACCACTCCTAACCACCATCACTAGTCTCCCACACCGTTCGTACTCCCTCCATCACAGCCTCCAACAATGTACCCACAACGTCCAGCCCCTTATGTCCTATGGCCTACCAAACCTGATACGAGCCACCTCACCACAATCCACAGCCCCACCTACACCGCCAATGGAACCCCAACATTCACCACCACCGCCCACTGAGAATGACTCTCAGTGCGAGGCAAATGCACCATTTTCTCCCAGAAACAGAGGAACGTTTTCTCTGGGAACGAGAGAGTGGGTGAAAATGCTCTGACCTTGCCCGAGAGATCAAACTTCACCAGCCGACACTCAAACTACCTCACCCCTCCTGCCGAGGCCATCCGACATCGCTCACCCTGTGGCCACGGCCGTATCCAACACTCACTCCAAATAACAGAGGAGGGATGAGGTTTCCAATCACTGTGGTTACTACGAGAGTACAGCAGGAGGAGGAGGAGTGGTGGCGGCGGTGTTGTGGTCCCTGCGGTGAGAGCTACGAGGCTGCCGTAAGTGAGGGCGGGGAGGAGAGAGAGAGAGAGAGAGAGAGAGAGAGAGAGAGAGAGAGAGAGAGAGAGAGAGAGATGGACGGTGAAGCATGCGGCCGCGGCAGCCAGGCATGACTGACTGAGGGTGGGGTGGTGCATCTCCAGGACTTCACCTCCCTCCCGACCCCTACAGCCCATCCCTCGAGCATATAGTCTAAGATGGTCACAGGTCTACCTTCAGCGACCTGGACCTGGACCAGGACCTGGGAGACTTGAGATGGAGGGGGGAGTGGGACCTCGACCCCACAGGTGCACACACCACCTCCTCGTACATCAACTGGTGGATAGGTGTGGGCTGAGTGGAGGGCGAGGTGGATAGGCGTGGGTTGGTTGGAGGGCGTGGTGGATAGGCGTGGGTAGGATTGAGGGCGTGGTGGACAGGCGTGGGTTGGGTGGACGGGGTTCCATCGGAAGAGAAATCTGACGGAAGTGACCCAACCTTCTTCAGCCACGGTAACTCGACTCCAACATTAATTACTATATCTAACCCAGCAGGAAATACTCCCATGGCTCTCATTACCAGTAAAAATATAACCCATATATATTATCATACAAAACCTCCACAACCAAACATCCACCACAAACCCCCCTCAAACCTCCCACCGCAAACCACGCGCTAACCTCATCAGACCTTTGCAGTACACGTAATTACCATTTTTGCACCGTCCGGGGAGGGAGTTCTGCACTCGAGGTCAACCCCCACATCTCAAGAACTTGATTAAACTCTCGTAAACTAGTAGTCAGCATCCACAGCTTCATGACTCAGTATATTCCATTCATCCACTACACTGATACCATGAGGGTATTTCTTTACATCTTTTAAACAAGCTTGTTTAACTTCACGTCGCGGATATCTGCACACACACACACACACACACACACACACACACACACACACACACACCACAAGTCTTACATGGGTCAAGGGCTTTTAGCAATATGATTTATGTATTTTCCAGATATTTCAATACTTTCCATGACCTCCTACACCAGCCCTAATTCCGTCTCAGTGTAGAGGGCTAAAATATCGTACTCTGTGAAAACTTTTAAAATTCTATCACTCACCTTTGTCTTCGCTTTATCCTTACATCGTCCTCTGTAACTCTCACCACCCTTGAATCACCTGACCTAATTACCTGCTAGTTTAAATGACAGTTTACGAAATTTGCGGAAAAGCTTTAGTTTAACCCCTTCCAATCTTCTTAGCTCTTCCTTTGCATTCCTATACTGGTACCTTCCTCTCTCTCTCGTACTTCTGAAATGCTGGCTGGCTGTAGTGGTCCCTGTATCCTCACTACAGTCCATCCCAAACTTCAAACGTTCTTGTACCATACTTCATGGCTGTAGTGGTCCCTGTATTCTCACTACAGTCCATCCCAAACTTCAAACGTTCTTGCACCAAACTTCATTCAATCAACTACGTTTTACTCTCATCTTGTCTAACCTTCCTTCCCTATCTGCAGCTAATCACCATCTATACATTCCAACTATATTCTAAATCACATCGGATCTTCCAATAACAATGGCTACGGGGCTCTTTTATTTCCCCCCTAGCCTACGTTACCACAGAAATTGTTTACCTCTGAGTGGTGTCCTGATGTTTCCACTTTTGAGTGAGGTTTCCTCTCTAACCCTCCCCACACCCCACCTTTTTTTTTTTTCTAATGTCCTCAATTAAGTACATCATTAAGCTTTTTTTTTTCTTTCATAAGTGGTGTGTCATATCTGTTGTTCCGTACTTCTGTGTCACTGTGTACTTAAATGAAGAGGTATAGATAGATAGATAGATAGATAGAGAGAGAGAGAAAGAGAGAGAGAGAGAGAGAGAGAGAGAGAGAGAGAGAGAGAGAGAGAGAGAGAGAGAGAGAGAGAGAGAGAGAGAGAGAACATCAACATCACATTAAGCACGATAACCAGGGACTGTGCCACTTCCTCATGTATTACCACCTATAGAGTCAGACTTGAAAACAAAACTTGGAGTGTTAATCCTACACAACAACATTAAGACTCACACAACACCATGATGAATGTGTGACGAAAGGGAATACAATTCACCCAACGTTGGTTTCGAAGACCGTTTCGAATTCTGGGCGAAGGAGGTGGAAGTTGGGTCGAAGTCTCCAGCCGGAGAGGACTGATCAATCATCATCGCCTCCAAGGTAGTCACCCTCGTCCGCCGGCGGCACCACGGGAACTATGACCACATCAATTCCGTCGTCTTAAACAGGACGGCCGTTTAGGTTGGAGCGCGACGGTACGACCTCTCATCACGGCGGTACGACCCTTTGACCAGACCCTCAAAGGTCTCATACCCATGGCTCGCACCGTCGTGTTGTGAAGGGCAGGGGAGAGGGGGGGGGGGGTGTTAGGCCTACCCCTTCCTCCTCCTCTTCCTCCTCCCACAACCCACGGCCACCTGCTGTACGATCCATCTAAACCCACGACCATAACGACAGGGGGCTCGAACCAGCGTTATCAGTGCCGCCCAACAGATAATGTTGCAGCTCCACCACCACCACACCACCAGATACCATATCGTTAGTCCCCCCTTACCGTCCCCTTCCATGATGGCCCTCCCTCACTCCCTCTTCCCACCTCCCTACTCTCACCCATCACCCTCCCTCAACAACCCCTCCCACCCGCCATGGTTCATCCATGCTGGGTGATGTCACTCCTGGGGTAAGGGTAAATTTCAATCTCTCTCTCTCTCTCTCTCTCTCTCTCTCTCTCTCTCTCTCTCTCTCTCTCTCTCTCTCTCTCTCGGTTATGTTATCAAATGAGACGAAAAACAAATCTGCGCTGGAGATTCATGACCGTACCTTGCACTGCTGCCAATACAACACAACTCCAAATACTCCTAATGACCCTTAGAGGTCATCGTAAACCCCAAGGTCGTCGTGCTCGAGTGTCGTAACTCATGGGTTCGGGAGAGGTTTGAACCCCACCAGCCTCCCACAGAGCCCTACGCCTGGCAACACCGCCAACCAAAACACATGTGACACACACACACACACACACACACACACACACACACTCACCTACCCCGTCAGGACCTCGTAACACATGTCATACTGCTGACGAAGACGACATCGCGCCGCCGAGGGAGGGAGAGAACTGACTGTCAACAGGCATCACTAACACCTGCCATCACCAACACATGCCATCGATAACACCTGTCGACACCTTGTGAAACACGCACAGGATTGAGCTAACCCAGGCATCATGGTCTCATTTCCAAGCTCGTCCATCTTGGCTTACTTCCCTCGACTCTGTCCCTCATATCTTGCTGCCTCTCAGGTCGATCTACCTCTGTAGTTGTCGATGGCTCAGCCTCTCGCCTCTCTCTCCCTACCATCATCGGTGCTCCATGAGATCCTGTCCCGTCTCGAACGCTTCCCTTCCTTTTCTATCAACGACTTCCAAACAGATAACAAAACACACTCATACGCAGGCGACTCAACAACACTGCATTCCTCCACTTCCTTCAGATCTGCTCCATTCTCTCTCTCTCTCTCTCTCTCTCTCTCTCTCTCTCTCTCTCTCTCTCTCTCTCTCTCTCTCTCTCTCTCTCTCTCTATCTATCTATCTATCTATCTATCTGTATCTCGTCTCAACGCAACTTCCTCTACAAACTCTGACTTGCGTTCCAGGATCGCTGAATACAACCGGGTTACTGCTTCCCCACTCCGAGGAGACGCTGTGCAGGTCCGACCTGATAAAGATGTTCAGTACGAGAACGAGAACCGTGTATTTGGAAGGAAGCGGGGAGGGAGAGTGAGCTGAGGTGTGTAAAGTGTGGAGCTTTCTACACGTGGAGTGAACAAGGTTAGAAGCGGCAGAGAGAGAGAGAGAGAGAGAGAGAGAGAGAGAGAGAGAGAGAGAGAGAGAGAGAGAGAGAGAGAGAGAGAGGTTATTCAAGGACGGGAGAAACAGGAGAGGCGGTAGGACAGACCCTGGAGAGGCACCACTGCTGACAGGATAAGAGGAAGACGTCGCTCCCATTAACGACTAATGCAAATGGGACGGCTCAGGAGAGGGAGAGATGACGACGGCTAACGACAAAAGCTACGCAACGATCCCCGAGAGAGAGAGAGAGAGAGAGAGAGAGAGAGAGAGAGAGAGAGAGAGAGAGAGAGACAAGGATGTTTGATGAGGTGTGCTTGAGAACGCAACGTACATCATCCACCCTCGGTCGGTCGGTCGGTCGATCGCCTACCCACCTGTTGTTGGCCTAACGGATACTAAAAACAACGAGTGAATCACTGACCCGAAATGATGATACTGGTAACAATCAGTTCCAGATTAGATAGCGTAGCCGAAATCAGATCAGTACCATCGACGGGTGACCCTACGTGTCTCTCTCTCTCTCTCTCTCTCTCTCTCTCTCTCTCTCTCTCTCTCTCTCTCTCTCTCTCTTTAAATATACCAAAAATACACCAGACAAATTTATATCAGAATCCACGAAAAATGAAAGATTATTCGATACAGCACCATGAGAAAGGTACGAAAACATACAATGGCATAATTGCACAGAGAGAGAGAGAGAGAGAGAGAGAGAGAGAGAGAGAGAGAGAGAGAGAGAGAGAGAGAGAGAGAGAGAGAGAGAACGAAAATCAGATATATGGCTTTGTCCAGTCCCCATCAGACTGGCAACTGTGCGAGGTGCGTGTCAGCAGAGCGTGACGGTATAATTCAACAAGTAAGACATTGAAGTGACGGCCAAGCAGCTATATACCCTGCTATTCTGACTACATCTCGTCGTAGGTGTGTACTCTCTCTCTCCCCGAGAGAGAGAGAGAGAGAGAGAGAGAGAGAGAGAGAGAGAGAGAGAGAGAGAGAGAGAGCTGGTCTATTCTACCAGCCTCCAAAAACCCTCCAAAGAAGAGCCACGTCAAAGCTGATCATGCTCCAATCCCATCCTCCTAATCAGTTATCAAAAAAAAATAATAATAACCCAATCCTAATCATGAACCGATCTCCTCGCCTGACATCCTAATCAGGTGCCTGACGATACAGGCTAAATCCAATCACACAGACCCTCCTCAGTCGAGCGACTTCAGCGGATCCAGCAACACCACATCACGGCAAGCATCACCACCACCACTAGTAGCGAACAACCTCGTCAGCCATTTGCCACAACCACGCAGTATAAACAACTGAGGTATTATGCACAGACACACACACACACACACACACACAGTCCATCAACCATCGAAGTTGTGACAGGAGGCTTGTGTCCACAAAGGAAGCCAAATCAACAAAACACGTTCTGTTGTATTTTCTTTATCATTACCCAAGCACGCACTGTCTGTTAAACAGCAAAGATTATCTTCGTCCATCACGTCACAGTGAGCACACACACACACACACACACACACACACACACACTTGTCCACTGATGGTTCCTTGGTTGGTTAATTGGGCCTATCGACAGCCAGGGTCATTGATGCCGTTAGCGTCAAGTTACATAACCAACAATCGAATAATCTTGAACACCTCCTACCCTTCCTGAGTACGACAACTTCCCCCGTAAAGTATGATGGCCTGAATAAGAGAAACGATTTAATCTACCGAAAACCAAAACTTAGCACCAAACTTAGCTAGTGTGATAAATACTTGAGTATGCCAGCGCACTCTATATTGCTAATATTCAGTGTGATCATCATTACGAAGAGGAACTCAATGGTTTAATGATTCGTTTCATGAAGCCTATGCCACAACCGACGCCGGAGCGTACGGTAACGGCCAACCGTCGTCACAGACCGAACAGGATTTACGCGGACCAAACCAACGGTAGATTGGGGTCATTTGACGGTGACAGGTGGTAGGTGAATGGTAAAAGACCCTATGACACCTTGATCCATAAGGTTCCGGCTCTTTTAGTCACCTGGCGACACCTGATAATTAATTAACCCTCCAGCTCTTCAACAGCTGTGGCCGCGCGCGCCCGCTGCCCTCATCCTCCGCGGAAAATGTTCGGAAGAAAATCGAAGTTTTTCTCATATTTTCGTCGTGTATGGCAGCACGCGCTTTACTGCTCATCTCCATTGTTCATGTTTTCTGGGTCACCAGGTATACTGCGCTGCAAGCAACAGTCTGGCTGACCAACAAACTGTACCAGGTATGAAAGCGTCAATCGAATCTGGTATTAATTACAGTATAGCCATAGCAAACGAACCACACACCACATCCTTACGATCTACCGCCTCCCGCGGTGCATATCAACCGATCGTTGGCTCCTCCTTGAAATGATGTTGGTACGGGTTGACGCAAGCATATAATGTAATGAACACACTCGTGCCTGCCTTACCAACTGCTTCCATACTTCCCGCTCGATCACAAGGTCTCGTCAGTGCGCGTTTTAATTTCTAATTCAGTGGGGCACTCAACGACTCAATGTTTTGTCTTTTTTTTTTTTTTCTAATTTGGTCATATGTCAGGTCACTGCCCGTTTTAACTACGGCCTGTGTGGTTCACTCCCGCCCCCTGTCGCCTTCGTCTGGAGTAAAGTGGGCCAACAACCTAGGGGGGGGGGGGGGGTAGTATAACACGACCAGCATTCGCCAGCCTCTCCTCACCCTACCCGACCCACGACCACAACACTCAGTCAGTCTATTTACCCGTCCTAGAGATGGGCTGGGAGAAGGGGGTGGGGAGGGCTCTTGTATTTAATGCCACGCCCATAATATGAAACCACGCCCACAGACACCGAGAGGACACGCCCACCTAACTCCCCTCAACTGAGGCATTACGTTCGTGCTGACCATACCACACTAAACAGACCACACCCCTATACAGACCACACAGCAACCAAATGACCGCGCCCTAAGCCAGCCAGCTTCAGCCACACCTCATTACATCAGCTAACCGGGCCTGCTGCATCTGACGACTCAGCCAACCCAAACCCAAACAAGGGCAACGCGAAAAGAGCTGCATATTATTCACCAGAGACTTGCTTCTAAATCAGGAAGGTGTAGTAGTATGGACACGAACTGACAAAAGACTCTTGACTGGATCATTTTCGACGTTGTTTGAACAGTCACTGGCATGATCCAGCAGAGGGCGTGGTGGGTGGAGGGGCGGCCAACACACACACACACATTACGACTAGGTTTGGGAAGAGGGGCGCATCCCGTCCACACACTACAGCTTTACCATTCGTGGTCCCTCATGGCCTACACTCGCTCAGAAGCCTCTCGGGGAACACATGTGTGTATATGTAATCATAATGACCCATTTTTGTACACTAAAGGTATAGAGAGGTTCACACCCGCAGGGGCATCACATCTCGTGAATTGTATACCTCAGGCGAGAAGACGGCGAGGTTAGCAGCAACACAGACCGACGTGTTGGGGGTAGTTTATCTCCACATCCGGACATCTTCTACCCACACACCCGCTCCCTTGATGCAGTTACCTTCCTCCCACCACCTCACACACAACACATCCATCACACCTGGACCGTGTCAAACGCTAGCAAAAAAAAAAAGAAAAAAAAATCTTTACATTTCCTGTAGAGGGAGACTTGGCACCCGAGTTTGTATAGGGGGTCCAGATAGATGGTCTCCTGTCTACCTTCTCAACTCACCACGCAACTCTACCGTGGAGAAGGAGGGAGGGTCGTCTTCTGGTCTGCTCTCTCTCTCTCTCTCTCTCTCTCTCTCTCTCTCTCTCTCTCTCTCTCTCTCTCTTATAAGGTAGTTACAGGACAGGAGGAAAAGGTGGAACAGGGGAAGGGATAGTTTGAAATGGAAGGGAAGACTGAAGTGTCTGTGTGTGTGTGTGTGTGTGTGTGTGTGTGTGTGTGTGTGTGTGTGGTATAAATTTTCTGATGCACGTGGCTGACGACTACCTGGAGGCGTCTGTGTGTTTTCTGGTGCCTTATCTTATATGGGTCTTGTGTGCCGCCCCTCAACCCCTAAACCTCCTGACTCAAAGGTGACTCACACTCACACAACCTCACCCCCTGTCCTCCCCCTTGACTCACACCATACCCCCCTCACCCTCCTCTTAACTCAAAGCTTCCTCACACTGACTCACAACACCCCCCATCCCCACCCATCCCTCCCCCTT
>NC_092279.1:17882740-17927740 GCF_036320965.1 Panulirus ornatus
TGTTCTTCGAAAAGGTTACTACCTAAAGGTACAAACGAATTAACCGTGACACCTAAAAACCACCATATTTCCAGCTTGTCTCGGGGATGACATTTGATTATGATTTTTGCCCACAAGACCTGAGGAGTTTATTATGTCGAGCGGTGGTGCAAAATATGAGGATGCAGCGACCGGCCTTCAGTGACTGAGCGACAGGGTGTATAATGAGGGGTACTGTTTACGAGGGCTGAGCAACAGTAAATGAATGAATTACGCAACAAGTTACGTGGTTTGTGAACTGTTTACAAGGTTTGAGCAACAATGTCGGTGTTATATATATATATATATATATATATATATATATATATATATATATATATATATATATATATATATATAAAGGGATTAACTAACAGTTTCCCCAAGATCAGAATATTGTAGTGAGTACCTGATCTTTCGTTCTTACCCTACCTTACTTATAGCCTAAATTACCATGTTTTCGGAGGCGTTCTACCGCCACAGCTGCGTCCGGGACTTACCTTACATTACGTATACCTTACGATGGTTTCAAAGGTCTTCCACCCCTACAACTGGGTGTGGGACCTTATCTTAAGTATACTTTACGATGGTTTCAGAAGTCTTCGACCCACTAAATGTAGGCTTGAAACCTTACCTTACCTAACGTGTATACCTTACGACGGTTTCGGAGGTCTTCGATCCCAATAACACGGTTTGAAACCTAATCCCATTAAGAAAAAAACAGAAGTCCCCCTCCGTAAACAATGAAGCCAGAGGTACGTGGAATGCCTCACCTTGAGTGTGGCCGGAGGTGAGGCAGTAAAGGAGACAGGTGCATGATTCACATCCAACTCGTCGACTAGCGACCCCCGCGGCTCCACGTCGTGTTCTCGACTTATTTTGGAGGGGCCGTCTCTCCATCTCTGAACCTAACCATGTGAACTCCTGACGAAGCGCATGAAAAATGTGCCGACTTAAGAAGTATGGGACGTCTTGATAATCTGTTACACAATTTCCAGGTTACTTCCCTTTTGGCACACATTGATTGTAACACTCTAGGAGTAACGCCCGTCGTAGCAAGGAAGTAAAAAAGTTTCAATTCGGTACAAAAAAAAAGATAGGCCAGCCGACGACAGACGCAGTCAGGCTGGCAATACGCTCCAACGTGACAAAAGACTCGATCGGGTACATCCAGTCACCCAAGAGTAATAAAAAAAAATGAAACACGGAGAACTACAGGAAAGCCCTCGAAAAAAAGACGTCACGAGAAACAAAAATCCCAAATGAATGAACGCTAGCATCAAGGTTAAACCCAAGGAAGTCAGTGCTAGCGGGCGGGAAAGTGGGCTAGCGCTGATATATACAGTTCATATATCTCGCAATTCATATTCCTTTCAAGCACCACAATAATCTCTTGAGTGCGGTGACAGTCATCGTATTCAAAGGGGTGCGTCATCGTACTCAAGGAATTAAAAGATACTACAATATGACAACCGACTATTTACTACCTGAACACCAAAGTACCGGAAATAAACGGCATTGAAACGTCAACAGTTGTCTGCAGCACTACAACTATTGCAGTATGGCTTCTCACACAGAGACACCAAGCATGATTTTCGTACCGAACGTTTACGAGATCAAGAGAAATTTCGTCGTGAAGTATTTTCGCTTTAGATTGATATGGGATTTGCGTTAATGATCATTCATGAAGTCGTTAGTCCTCATGCCTAACAACACAATGAAAACAGACCACAAAATAGATAACAAAAAAAGATGAGTTGTCACCTCACGCAAGCACATCATCACCTGAGAGAAAATAATTAGCGTTGCATAAGAACTGAACGCTGTTACTCCACGGTCCAGCTAATGTGAGGACATAATATCCTTCTCCATCAATGTCTCTTGTACTCTACGAAAATCCATAAATACACCACCAGAAAGACGAAAATAGGACCAAATCATCACCTCATGTGACCTATGAAGCCGCAGAGCGTGACAGCCCCCCCAAGGTTACACAAGCCAGTGAAGGGAATTACGAAGGTTCTAAGGAAAGCGATGGATGGACGGCCACCATGATGAGCAACCACACACACACTGCTAGGCTACCATAGATCCTCCCGCAGGAGCTGTAGGCTTCTACATCCGCCTAATGGTGCTAAGCTTAGGCCTAGGTCCTCCTAGGAAATATATAAATCCTTGTTGCCAAGGGCAAGTTCTTCGGTCTCATAGCCAGCGTCACACAGACGTGTTGCGAAAACACTTAAGTGTTGCTGTGGGATGAGTCCGCCATATTGGGTTACTGCGCTGGTGTAAAGGGGATTAGGGCAGGAGGTCGCTGGGCTATCATGGTATCAGGAAGATGAGAACCCAAGATCTATGATTGCTTATCGTGAAGAAACCCCCTCGAGCAAGACGAATACAACTCCAGGCTGAAGTGGCCTCGCCACATCGAAAAGGCAGTAACGTAAGAGTGTTCAAGGCTTGAACTGTTCGTTACTCTCGAGGTATTATATCATAAATTACATTCTTCTTTAACGTATTGCCCTGACTGCAGCCTTGCTCAAGACAGCTGTTTGATGACTTATAATACTAGAGACGATGACAAGTGAAAATATAGCATTTTCCTTAGGTTCCCTATGGTAAGGCTTCACCGACCGAAATATTAAACATTTATCATAATTCGGATCGCTCGAACGTGTTTCCAGATGCGCCAACGTGTAAACATTCATCCCAGACGACCAGAGGAACAAGAAAACTCTACGTGCCACATCTGGTATAAATAAGACCGAAAGTTAAAACAATCACTCTATTTATGGACGTTGGATCAAGAATTCTTCAAGACTAACGAATACGTCCATTTTCAATACCCTCCCCTCGAAGAGTATTACAAATCAGCGACCTACATGAATAACTTCTAACAAACAAGAGACTATGTTGATAAAGATAAATTTGATAACTGTGGTGCCGTGCGCCACCATCATCGCTGGGAGTGAGGGACGGAACACGACCACATAAGAGAGAGAGAGAGAGAGAGAGAGAGAGAGAGAGAGAGAGAGAGAGAGAGAGAGAGAGAGAGAGAGAGAGAGAGCCTAACGAAACCCAATCCAATTTGCTGGTTTCCCAACGACCTTGTGAACAATGGCAACACCTTCAACACTCGGGCCGTGAATCAGTATTGCGTCATGTACTCACAAACGCACACGACCACCGACCGCTAACGCCGTCAACGTCTACACAGCGTTGCCACAACATTACTCATACACTGGGAGCCAGTGCTCCATCAACATCTATAGAGATTACCACATGTATAACACACACATGGGCAGCCACGACACCATCAACATCTACACAGTGTTGCCACACACGTCACTCACACGCTGAGGGCCACTAACACCATCAACACCTTTACAGTGGTGCCACATGTACCAACTCACTCTTGAGCAGGTACCGTCATTATCTAACCAGTGCATCAATAAAATCTTCACACACACACACACACACACACACACACACACAAAAGAGCATCGGTAGTTATCATACATCAGCCACATGCGTTTCATGCTTACTTAGTGCCTCTATCGTTCTAAGAGATCGAAGGCGAGAGTCAAAAATAGCAGCTTAAATGATCAACTTCGATACGTAAATATGAGACTTGATGGCCTGGCCTTCACAGGATACTTGAGGGTTAGGTTAATAGTAGAAGGACCTATACACCGAAGGGTCGTACTGTCGTGCCGAAGCGTCGTACCGTTTCAAGCTAAACAGTCGTCCCGTCGTGCAACCCAACCTCAGGTTAAAAAGTCACATATCAACAGATGACGTCACTCCCACAGACCTCTCCCTCCATTTTGCCTTCCTCCTCCCTTCCTTTCCTCTCCCACCTCCCCCTGAATCCATCTTTGTCTCTCTCACTATCTGCTCTCTCTCTCTCTCCTCTACCGCATTCCTACAGTCAAGCAGGTAAGCAGTCTCTTTACTTCAAATATCTTTTTTTTTTTCCTTTGTTTTTATCTCCGGAGACTCGTTTATCGCTCACTTCGAGTGGCCACGGATGACCGATCCCGGTGCGCGATGCGATACGCCAGTCATCGCTGTTATGGGTCAGCCACAGATGTCTGATGTCTAATGAGGTCAGGAAGTCTGTGAACGTTAGGTAATCGTCGGTACTCAGGGGGTTAAGTCGTCGGTTACTCAGGGGGTTAAGTCGTCGGTTACTCAGGGGGTTAAGTCGTCGGTACTCAGGGGGTTAAGTCGTCGGTACTCAGGGGGTTAAGTCGTCGGTACTCAGGGGGTTAAGTCGTCGGTACTCAGGGGGTTAAGTCGTCGGTACTCAAGGGGTTAAGTCGTCGGTTACTCAGGGGGTTAAGTCGTCGGTTACTCAGGGGATTAAGTCGTCGGTACTCAAGGGGTTAAGTCGTCGGTACTCAGGGGGTTAAGTCGTCGGTACTCAAGGGGTTAAGTCGTCGGTACTCAGGGGGTTAAGTCGTCGGTTACTCAGGGGGTTAAGTCGTCGGTTACTCAGGGGGTTAAGTCGTCGGTTACTCAGGGGGTTAAGTCGTCGGTACTCAGTGGGTTAAGTACTCAGGGGGTTATGTACTCAGGGGGTTAAGTCTTCGGTACTCAGTGGGTTAAGTACTCAGGGGGTTATGTACTCAGGGGGTTAAGTCTTCGGTACTCAACTGGATTAAGCTCCTTATTTTCTTCCTCATGCGTCTGGTCTTTATACCATGAGGGGTAATCGTCATAAAATCTCATGATATATAGTGGCCACTTTCACCTCTGATTTCAGACCTGATGCTGACAGTTAGTTTGGTCATTACAACGAGATTTCCCGAGGGTTAATCTGCTACATAATTTGTACCAATCGGTAAGTGTTGCCACTCTGACCTTACCTTTTCCTTTACCTTTCTAGTAACTAAATTATTACTCATGGATTTAATTCTTTATTTCTGTCTATTCATATAAATGATTCTCAGTGAGGCAATAAGTGTTAAGCAGGATACTAAAAAAAAAAACTAATGAGTGAAACGTCAATTGTACTTTACAGATGCTTAAAATCGTCCTTTAAACAAGATAATATTAACCCCCACACAGCACGACGGTACGACCCTTGTGCATAGGATGGCCTAGCCTTAGACCTGACCCTTAAGGCTCAAGTCTAAGGCCTAACACCATCATACCCAAGGGTCGCAACCTTCGTGCTTAAGCATCGAACCGTCGTGTGCAAGGAGTTAAACACTAGTATGACATCTGTAGCCATATTCCCATTAACTAATGAGGCATCATCGAGGACCAACCTCCCCAAAGGAACCCACCTTACCCTGCACCTGTGTGAGGCAGACAGCCGTAACGTATAATAAGAAATAAACAAAGAACACTTCTCTTGCTTTATCTCATAACCCGGAATCTTCACCACGTTTCCAAAAAAATCTTCACTCCTTTTACCATCTGATACGGTAACGTTGTGAACAATGATTTAGGATTGAGTTACGGGATGGTACTGTTCCTTCTATCTCTTTAAACCGGTCGCCGTATCTGAAGTAGGTTCGTAAAATCGGCGATACAACGGAGCGTCGCTGTGTCTGGAGTACATCATGTGAAGTTGAGTGTCGTAAAGACATCAGCCGGGTCGCCATATACCCGGAGTAGGTCTGTATGATCGGCGTCCGTTGCAGATGCATTGGCCAGTCGCTGCATCCGGAGGACAAGTGTAACTGGCACTTATCGTAAACACATTAGCCCCGCTCTTGTAACCGAAGTGGTCAGTACGACCGAGATCTGACGTCAATACACTAGTCTATATAGCTCTTTGTGGAGCAGGGTGTAGCTGGCATCTACTACAGGGAGGTTATCGTCTGCGGACCTGAGAAGCAGCGTGATCGAGGACTATCCCTCCCCACAGGTACCCACCTTACCCTGCACCTACGTACACCGCAGCCCCGAAGCCGAAGCCGTAGGAAAAGCAGAACAGAAACGAGTTCTGGGATTGCATTGTTATCTGTTACTATTCATTCTATGGAGGAACTTGCTCCCTAGGTTGATGACTACTGTTTTTTGAAAAAGCTTTTCCACACTAATCAAATCTGCCCTTAGCTCAGTTTATACAACAGTACAAAAGATAAGGAAACACAGGGAAACGCCAACAGAACCACGCAGACCTGGAAATCATAAAGGACAGGACTAGCAATGCTTGGATGTAGGAATTAGACACAAAATAATGTTCAAGAATTTTCCGCAGTCAGTCAC
The DNA here is from genome assembly GCF_036320965.1 of Panulirus ornatus. NCBI lineage: Eukaryota > Metazoa > Arthropoda > Malacostraca > Decapoda > Palinuridae > Panulirus > Panulirus ornatus. The sequence goes on from NC_092279.1 coordinate 17,888,984, forward strand.
CTTACAATTTTTTTTTTTTCTTCTTTTATCGAGCGGAAATTCACATTACCTCAAACACGCGTGAAGACCATATGTACACCCGGAAGAACACACAAGAATATTGAAGGCCACTGTGAGTGCACATCTATCTCTATTATATACTAAAAAAAAAAATCAGCAAACGTTGAGAAGGCAACAATGAGGCGAGAGCCTTTAAACCCAACCGTCGCGCACTTGTAAGCCCAACTTACGACCAAGTCTTCCAGCGCCTCAGCCTACCTATAACCAATGGTGATTAAGGGAAGACAGGATGTAGAAGAGATTACAATCGTCAGTTTATCGAGACGCATTGCTGGATCAAGTCCAGTCGCCCAGTAGGGTCAAAATCAAGTGCCATCACATGATTGCACCAATCCCTTTTTTTATTTTTTTTTCTAAGTTGACTCGAGTGCTTATCGAGAGGTTAAAACTACATTGGTATCAATCACATGTCTATTGCGTCAGCTTGTCTTCATGATCCAAGTATAAAGTAACAACGACCTGGGATAAAGTTGAGAGCCAGGATAACAAATTCCCGGAGCGTCAACAGAACTTGATGAAATATCAGACTTTTAAAAAGCAACACTGCTTTCACGAACGAATTGTCTCGTGTGCACGTCTGATTTCCTATGCCCCATATCTTATCAGACGGAATAATCTCTCAAGATGTCTCCGTTATCATTCTGAAATTACAATCAACACAGTGCTCCACAAGGGCTTTCAACCTCTTCCACACACACACACACAATATATATATATATATATATATATATATATATATATATATATATATATAATTTTTCATTTCTTTATTTTATTTTGCTTTGTCGCTGTCTCCCGCATGATCAAGATATTCACGAGTCCACGGGGAAAATGAAACACGATAAGTTCCCAAGTGCACTTTCGTGTAATAATCACATCATCAGGGGAGACGCAAGAGAGAAATATAACAGTCAGTTGATATACATCGAAGAGACGAAGCTAAGAGAGAGAGAGAGAGAGAGAGAGAGAGAGAGAGAGAGAGAGAGTCTTAATCAGATTACAGTTTCAGTTGCCTGTGCCAAAAACGGTTGATACTACAGTAAGCACTACACCGGTACGCAAAGTCACAGTGGCCCTCAACCCCTTCCAAGAAATTTATATTGAAAAGCATTAGACCGAGGTATCCCATCAAAGAGCGAGTTTTATCTTCATTGTGATCTGCATAAGAGTGGATAGAAAGAATTAGAAAGATGTGGTATACTGGGGTCGACGTGCTGTCAATGGACTTAAATACAGCAGATGAAGTGTCCGGGGTAAACTATGGAAAGGTCTGTGGGGTCTGGTTGTGTATAGGGTAGATGTAGCTTCGGTGCATTACACACGACAGCTAGAGACTGGATATGAGCCGATGCGGCCTTTCTTCGTCTGTTCCTGGCGCTTTCTCGCTAACGCAGGAAACGGCGATTAAGATTGGAAAAAATCAATATATATATATATATATATATATATATATATATATATATATATATATATATATATATATATATATATATATATTCACTAATTCGCTTTGAACAACTGCTATTAACACATTTACTAAATATACAGAAATTTGTCCAAATGCATACAAAACACGAAAATTAGATAATGAGTTTATCCTTAAATGCAGGTATGTTAAGTAATAATGTAAATTTCGAAAGAGCTCCACACGAAAGTAATGTGTTACATCATCATTAAGATAACAAGTAATAATAATAGCAATTGTCTTTATTTACATATGAAGTAATAATTCAAGGCATACGAAAAAAAAAAAAAGAGAGAGAAGCAATGTATTACAGCTACTGGCAAAAAGTGAGACATGAACAAAAAAAAAAAAACAAGTCATTACAACTCACATATGTACTAACAAACGCCAGTCTGGGAAATTAGTGCACGACAGATGTACGTCATTAGCAGACCCCGAACAAATAAATAGTTTGTACAACACGCCTCAAACTAAAGATACATTATTACTGGTTAGAAGCGGTACTTATACGTAAGTAGAGGCTAAAAGTAGGGCGCTAATATGCCACTTAGTCCCTGAGGGCGTTGTTGCTACCCGCTACAGTGTTATTGTATACCGTCTGCTTCCTCCACTCCATCACCTTCCTCCCTCTCCTGTCTTTGCCACTCGTATATACACACACACACACACACACACGCAATCTCACATCTCACTCCTTAACCTAAGACTTCGATTGACTTGACAGTGACTGATCATCACCGTTCGCAATTTTACATCTCAGTGCTCAACCTATTAAGACCCGTTCAGACTTAACAAGAGACTTATCATTACAAGAGATTTATCATACGTTATAATTTCCCTCTTGGTCAACCCTATACAACACGCCCTTCCCCAGTATTACTGAGTGCTATACTCAGAACCTCACACAAACCTTTCATTCCGAACGCTTACACGAGCACAGAACCTGTTGTCTTTGAAACCCGTGCGTGGGGAGGGGGTTGGGCAGTCCGGGAATAATAAGAATATAAGGTTAGAGGGATGACGTCAGCCTAGGGTTTAATGTTGCTTGCATAACTCTAGCCGGAAGGACTTGGGCTGAGCCGGTCTGTGGAGCAAGGTACCTCCTCCACCCACCCAGCCGGACGAGACGGGATGGGGGTAGGCTAGGTTAGGTTTAGTGTTCGGACACGCTGCTGGAAGTTATAATAGGCTAGGCTAATGTTTTAGCAGTCCTACGCTACTTAATAAGTTACTATACGCTGCTCTAACTTACGTATGACTTTAGTTGTCATACGCTACTCTATTGTTGAACGACGCTGCTCTAAGTTAGCTAGGCTGAACTCATTTAGGATTTCCTGGTCCATGCTAAGACAGTGCTAGGTTACATTGCTGCGAATATGACACACAAGACGGGATCAGAAATGTGTTGGATCTACTGAAGATACGTGGGCAGAAACAGGCAAGACTTTAACCTACAGTAAGGCTTGAGGGACCAGACCTCAGCCACCCTAGATGGTACCAGTTGAAGCTAAGCAACGCTGAGCCGGGATATCGCACCTTCAGGCACTAAGGTATGCAAATGAACGACGGTTGATAATACCATGTTAACAGTGTCCCTCCTCCACCTCCACCCCCCGCCTAACCCTCCTAGCAATTATCCCAAGGTTAAGCAACATCTCCGCTAATTTGAGAGGTATCCCTAATTTCACAGATGTCTCGCTTCTCTCATTTACACCCTATCAGGTAAGCTTCTAGATTTCCATACTTCCCTACAGTTTCTGTGTCTACTGACCCTCTCGCTTGAGACCAGACAGTCCTATTGATTCTCCCATTTCTTCTGTGTTACTCAGACGAAAACTTCCTTTACCAGCTCCCCTTTTCGCTCCCACCTGCGAACCTATCTTGCTGTTTACCTCCCGTTTATTGGTGAAACTCATCTGCCACTGTTGGCCTTGAGGCCAGCAGACATATCTAGCCAGTGCTGCCAAGATCATCCATACTAGCATCTCCCGCTCACTTTGCGCCCCCCATCTCGCGGCACTAGCCAGTGCTACCAAGATCATCCATACTAGCATCTCCCGCTCACTTTGCGCCCCCCATCTCGCGGCACTAGCCAGTGCTGCCAAGATCATCTATACTAGCATCTCCCGCTCACTTTGCGGCCCCCATCTCGCGGCACTAGCCAGTGCTACCAAAATCATCCATACTAGCATCTCCCGCTCACTTTGCGCCCCTCATCTCGCGGCAAAGCCAGTGCTGCCAAGGTCACCCATACTCTCATCTTTCTGCTCACTTAGCGCGCCCGTCTCGCGGGCAAGACGCCAAGTTTGCTACTCCCGTAACACATCACTCAGCAATATATAAAAATCATACATTTCCTAGTGGTATCAATTACCCACGCTGATGAAAATCGTATTCATTTCCTGTTAAATAAGTACATTAAAGCCAATTTCGTCTCCGTTGCATGTAATGCACTGAGTGACGGTACCAAAATAGAATTAATTACATAGATTTTACTTCTTTTGTGCCTGTTTTCTGTACCCCTCATTAGAAAGTAGCCTTAAGAACAGAAGAACTAGGACTCAAGAGGATATAGCCTACCTGGGCTCTCTCTTTCGTTCCTTCTTTTCGAAAGCAACAATACAGGAGGGGGACTACAGCGAAGATTTCCATCGTGCCTTCTCTCCCCTCCACTACCATCACTTTCAAAGACACGCCAGAGGTACGTCATAACATTTATTCTCCCCTGTCCCTAAGGACAACGAAGAATTCTAACGCGTATCAACCTATTTTCTATTCATCATAATTCTACTGGCTAATCCGTTGAATAGGTAAAACCTATTAACCTATTTTCTATTCATCATAATTCTACTGGCTAATCCGTTGAATAGGTAAAACCTATTAACCTATTTTCTATTCATCATAATTCTACTGGCTAATCCGTTGAATAGGTAAAAACCCTTTCATGAATTCATGTCAGCATGCATGACGCGAGGATCCATGATTATCAAGAGGATGAAAAATCCTCTACATTTGGCTTGTTACCTGGGACTCGACGGAACGACCTTGGCTTAAAGGTACGACCTTGATCAATCGACCTGACCTTTACGGATCAGGTCAAAGCTCGGGCCTTCGCTCCCGAAGGTCGTACTGTGCTGTATCGAGGGTCGAACCTTCGTGCTTCAAGAGGTTGAAAAATAAAAAAAAAATAAAAATCCTTCGTCTTTCACTCCCGTAATTCCAGTGTGTCTATATCTGTCCGTTGATAGACTTCAGGAATGTTATAATTATCTACAATTTCCACAATTCCCCCCGCAAGTTTGTGCCCTCAGGTGAGGCGACCCACGGTTGTGGCACGATGGTTGCTGCGTCGACCGTAATTATGTCAAGAATTACGTCAAACTGTGACCCAATGATGGAATTACAAATTGTGCCCCCTGGCTGTGGCTCTGATGACTCCACACACACACACACACACACACACACACGGTTAATGGTGCCATGCTACGGTATGTCTTACTTCTGGTAGCTGCTGCTGCTACCACCACCGCCCTCCTGTGCAATGGGTGAGGAGGACACTAGTGTGACGTCCATCATACAATGGTAGCGCCATACTCGAGGCGTTAGCTCGTGGTAATCTCGCTGGTGCAGGGTGGTGGTGGCTTTCATGATCAACGGTGTGTCGTGAAGTCTGGAGGTACGTCATCTATGGACTAGCTAAAGAGGGATGTTCTCATCACATCACCACCCTTAAACGTTCCTCTTAACTTCCTCATCTTTACCTAAAAACGTTACCCCCATGAGTCTACCATCAGCCACCTGCTTCAATATTCCCTTCGTCATAGACTATCATCAGGTATCCTTGTTGAATGACCTTCACAAGAGTATCCCTCCTCCTCCTCACTTCCCTTTGTTCTACCCTTAACATCTACCTTCCACCTCCATCTCCCTCCCTTGGTTCGAACCCTTCAACCCCACTACCCGACACCTCCTCCTCCTCCCCCCCTCTCAACACCCCCTCCTCCCAAAAGCTAATCTAACTTAGCTGTGGTCAAGATAATCATCAGAGTGTGACGCGTCGGTAACAAAGGCTCCCCTGCCCACCTTCTCTGCCAACATCAACGACTGCTGCACAACTCAGTGCTGCCGACAGACGACAGTGCTTCCGTGTACGATATCAAGAACAACGATATATATACACACCACTGTTACTGTTCTTTTGTATATAGACATTAATGAACCACTGCTTTTCATACTAAACTACGGAAAAAATTCCAGCCCTGTTGACAGACAAGTCTAGTGAAAGAATTTCAAATCCATGCCCTCGAGGAATGAGATCAGATCTGTTGTCTACCACAACGCTGGTCTGAAAGACAATACTCGGTCATATTTATATGAGAGTCGATCGAACCCTGTCGCAAGGTAATAAGCTCATCAGACATGTTAAGAAGCTCGAGACCTGCCCCCCCAATATGACCTCGCCGTAGTTGCTAGGCAGCTGTAGTGGGTATTGACATCATCTGGTCCTGTGGGGAGGCTGACGATCATGCATTGGGCCTCCTAACATGATCACAGTCCTCACCATTCCCTACACTGCTCCCTGGCGAAGTCAACTAGATGAAATCGCTTAGATTTCGCTGACATTAAGAAGAGAAACACTCTAATCTGAAAACAGAATATGTAGAATTAATATTAGGGTAGGTCTGGTCATATTGCGTTGACCACAGTGTTATTGCTCTGTGTAGCCTCAGGAATAAATTACGCGGCTGTAACCGTTGGAAAGCAAATATGAAGCAGGTAACATAATAGGTCTCCCTCGCGTCCCTGCGGCAAGAGAAGACAACAACGACAGCGTTAGTGGTCTTGGTCGCCTTACCTAGGCAACGGACACGGAGGGCAGTAACGGATGCAGCCCTGGGTATCATCATGGTCGTGGAGGAAACGCCTAAGCTTGAGCTGAATGGCCAACGCGTGGTGCGGCGAGTGAACGTAAAGGTGCTTGTGTGGCCGCATGGCTGTTGACAAGAGAGCGACCCTCGCCGAACTCCCGAACCAAAACGAAATGAACCACTAGCGAACCTTAAGAAAATAGCAAGCGGAACGGAATCTAACCTCCTTTGAGACGGACCTGCCCTAAAATCCCATCCTCCACTCACAAAAGAAAAAACTGAACCAATTCTCCTTTACCGGAATGAACCAAATACCACCTCAGTAAACTGGAACTGCCTACAAGCAGAGTAAGATATTAATGCTTCAACAACACAAACCGAGTCCTCCTCAAGTGAACCGATAAATGAACCATAAACGAATCTCCGTCGTCCCTGAACACGGAACGAAACATATCTTTCGAAACCCAACCGACCTTAAATGTCTTGAACACAGTTACGTATGCGACTCTTCAGCACATCGCTACGACCCTTGAGTATGACAGCACAAGTCATTATATCCCCTGGTCGTGTTCCAGGGTCTTACCGTCTCGGTCCAAGGTCGTACCGTCGACTAAACTTCGCTACATTAAAACCGAACCTCTCCGAACCCAAGCCAACTTTCCCTCATTACCCGAACGTACTTGACCATCATTCATGAGATGCCTCCAGCCCCTTAGCTGCAGGGAGGAGGGGGAGAGAGAGAGAGGAGGGGTGGAGAGGAATAATGGCCCCCACAACGAGTGTGTGGGGGGGAAGAAGGGGAGGTTTGGTAGTGGGCACGTGTATGGTACGAGGTTGGTCTAGTCAACCAAGGCAAGAAGAGCGTACCGGAGAAGACCAGGATGTGGTGAAAGCTCTACTCCACCACCTACCAACCACATCACATCCTCACCCACCAACAGAATCCTCAGCTTCAATTTCTTCCCCGTTCGCTAAAACCGGGTTCGAAGTCGAGTCGGCGGCAGTGAACGCGGTCCTTCGATATATCGAGGTCCTTGTACCCGTGCACCTGCGGTCGTCGGCTATATGGGTTAACGCGGTGGGTAATATATGACTCACAATTATTCTCTTTATCGCGATCATCTGTCACTTTTAATTATTCAGTATAACGAGGCTATACCTGCTAACCGCAGGCTCAAAATTGTTATAACCATTTTGTGACTACGACTTACGCTTCACTAGAATGAAAATCTCCACTTCGATAGCTCGCTATCTGGGCGGCTGATATTTGTTGATCATGCGAATCAAAACATGGTTTTATGTTTTCAATCGACCTATCGCCTCACACTAGTGTTAGCTGGGTCACAGGTTAAAAACCTCAAGTGTCGTGATATAAGAAAAAAAAAAAAAAGACATTTCATTGTAAGTCTTTTCCTGCAAACACAAAAATTTATCCACACTTTGAAAGATAGGCATGACCCACAATATCTTTTTTTCCCCAAATAACGAACGCCATCGACAAAGAACAATGGAAACGTTGCCAGCTTCTGGTTCTGGACGAGGACACACACACACACACACACACACATATATATATATATATATATATATATATATATATATATATATATATATTCCTATGAGTCCACGGGGAAAATGAAACACGATAAGTTCCCAGGTGCACTTTCGTGTAATAATCACATCATCAGGGGAGACAGCTCATAAGCTGATGAATCTTTACCCCCCTACAGCACAACGATACGATGGCCTTGGCTTTTGACCAAACCCTTAGGTCAAAAATCATATCAATATACCAATGAACTTTTCTAAATAACTCTAAAAATGGCGTTACCACAAAATATAGGGAAAATATATACATACATACTGGTAGCAACAAAACCTTTATTGCTGTCAACAATAAATTAACACCCTGAAATCCGCTATACAAGTACACACGACAAATATTGTAGCTTCCCAGATGGGTTCGGTGATATGGAAAGTGATCGGAGCGTTTCGTGTTGTTTCGGGTTGGTGAGCATAAATGAGAAACATCCTAGTTATCATATTCTAGCTCCATTTTATAGTTACTGCCACAGAAACACGAACTCAGTAAATCATTTATTACAACAAGTGACAGGAAATGCGCTAGCAATCGATATATTACGATATCTTGAAAGCAAGGCTATTAACATGAGGCCAGACTAATGGATATTTCTCGAAATACTTCGTCCGTTATGTCACATTGTTTCACACTAAAAGAGCTAAGATTTTTTTTTTTTTACTATCAGTATCATAAAGGTATAGAACACACACACACACACATACACACACACACACACACACACACACACACACACACACACATATATACACAATTACCCATTTTCAAAAAATAATATACTACAGTATTCACTAATGGTATACACCGGTCCTGGGAATGAAATATACAAAACCAAGACGACAACTGCACCATAAGAACAGGTTGGGGAAAGCAAGAAGTCAGTTAGTCCACCCAGTTTTTCGGCTGATCTAATAAACCAGTTTGCGTTTCAGGGAAGAAAACGGGAGTATACATTTTCAGTTAACTGACTATTCCAATGCGAAGTGATCATTATTACTAAATCTTCGTCATGAGAACTGTTTCTCGCAGCGGTGAGCGCTACGCGTTAGTCTACCCACGTAGTGAGCATCGACGTAAGTACCCGTAGACTGGAGGTAACGGTACGTTGTAAGTACCCCTACAACCACTGGTAGGTACTAGTAACTTAAACAGGTCCTCACAGCTAGTCTCGCTCACACCCACACTCCCCCTGTCTGTCTCGCTCACACACTCCCTCCCACCCTCCCTCTCCCTCTCTGTCTCTATCCCATTTTTTCCTATACTGTACCCAAGTTTATAGTCATATATCAGGGGGAGGGGTCACACATATATATATATTACTCTCAATAATCAGGGGTTGTCTTCCAACATCAGTCTGAACCCCCCCCCCACCCATCCACACACCCCTGGTAAACGACCCCCCCCCCCTCTTCCCTTCCCTCAACCCACTGCAGACGGGAGTAACGAGACGCGAGATGGACAGGTTATAGCTGTCTATCCCCGTCACCCGTAGTACATGGGGTTCCTCAGTCAGTTCACCCCTGTAACTTGATCCGTCTATCACTCTCCTGTCTATTCATGAGTACACACTTGATAGATAATCAGTGTGTGTGTGTGTGTGTGTGTGTGTGTGTGTGTGTGTGTGTCAGGCCTTAATCGCTTATACGTACAATGAAAAATGCATAGGAAAACCACTTGACACCAAGGATTTCCATAAAGTGTATATACCCTTCACCTACTCGGGCGCGTAGATATGGTGCAGATTCGCAGACCATCATTCAATGGGCGGGCCGCCAGCATAGGGAGCCAATGAGACGCGGCCGTGATCACAACCTTCGCGGGGAAACTGCCGCTCAAGACGTTAAAAGCCGTGCACGATACTTCCTGGCTTGTCACGTGTCCCAGTTTCCCGCGCAGTTGCCCGTGACCAAGGCCTCCCTCCCGTCCACGACGCTGCCAACGCAACCCAGCGCGCACGCAAGCTCTCTCATAGCACGGGCATACAGATTCCCCCCCCTCTCTCTCTCTCTCTCTCTCTCTCTCTCTCTCTCTCTCTCTCTCTCTCTACGATTAATCAACGAGAATCCGTTGCAATATGTTACACTGTGAAACTACAGCGGATACGTTCGCTCTGAGCAACGTCTTTGGTTCTGGACATTTGATGAGCGGTGGTAAAATGCACTGGATGCTAAGAGCAGCCGATAAGCTGGCTCGGCGAACACAAGGCCTAGCGCACACAAAGCGAACGTTACTCTCCAACAATTTCACCCAGGCCCTCTCTTTCCAGAGGCTACGCTGCTTCCAGTAATAGAGAAATGTGGGCTCCTTTACAGCGAGGAGTTCTCTTACGAGACGAGACTGTCTTGCCGTGCGCCTGGGGGGAGGGTGCGTTGCGCCAGGTAGCGTTAGTCTGGTGACGTCACAACATACGGCGACCACCACCCAAGCCAAACTTGGAAACTGGAGCCAATTACATAATAACTTTCATCCTGTTGTAATATGGCTGAAGCGGCCCATTATATAGCACGCGAGGGATGGACGCAACGCTCCGTCTCTCTGGATGTGTAAACCAAGTGTGATGTTAACATCAGTCCATATGTGTGTCGTCTGTGTATGTATCGAAGTATGTCTATAATGGTGTCGGGAGTACTTCTCTGCTTTCCTGGCATTAAGATAACTACAGTTATATATATATATATATATATATATATATAGTTATGCGTAACTTCTGCATCCAGGTACAAGGCCTTGACAAAGCGAGAGAGAGAGAGATATCGTGAGCAGAGGTAAATGTTTGCTAAAATTCCTCAGGTATCATCTTACACACGCAGGTTGTAAACGAACATAAGCAGCCCATTAATGAGCCCTCACTTCAAGTGTTCCGAACGCCTAGTGAACGAATCTTCAACTGGAATGTGTTCCGAAACCCAAGAAAACATGTCTTGACCTGGGGTGTTCCGGATCCTAGTAAACGAAGCTTCATCTTAGATATGTGTTAAGAGCCTCAATAGCTGAAGCCTCAACTTCGGATGTGTTCGAATCCTTGCAAGGTTTATTTACATGAGTCCTCGTCATGTAATCACCTCCAACCTTTCCATGCCATCGTTTACACAAACTGTTTTCTTTCATTTCATCGAAGGTTATGTATTCTTTGTATTAACACAAGGTTAGTTATTAAAGCTTCGCTACCGGAAATAGACCTTTACTGTCCCCGGTTAAGAGATATGAGAGCCGGGGATGTAAGAGGTAAAAAGGATCGGTCGAGTTTGCTTTGAGAATATGAGTTAACACTAGAGAAAGTTTACATAAGGTTGTCTGCTTCTGCTCTTACCATCAAAATGTTTACATAATCACGTTTTCTTTCAGCAAAAACTCGTCCGTTTTTTTCCTACTGTTGTACTGAAACGGAAAACTCATAAAGTATTCCTTTCAATAGTTACGAGTCTTATTGCTCAAAACCGGGAAGATGTGAATAACAAACTTCAAAAGCATCTCAAGATAAAGCTCCAGTACGAATTTAAAATCAGTAACGAACAGATAAAACCCTAAAATCGCAAGGGGGGGTATCCTATGCCACGCCAATTCTCGCCCACTACTCAGATGGGAAACTTAGGCATAATTTCTATAATATAACGTTTCAGTCTTCTTAACTCGGCTAGGACGTATGCAGCCTGAGTGACTTTTCCCAAACACTAAACCTTCTTCTCCTGTCGCTCGCGCTGTCGTACCTGTAGGTGATGAAAGCTTGCTGTTCTCGCATGTAAATGAGCCACGTAAAAACCTTAGGGGGTTGGAATACCCACCGTACGTACGCTCCACCTCCCGGCCATAAGCTAAAGTCACAACCTTCCGCTCAGGTGAGCAGATGGCGCCAAGCACTTGACCTCAATACATACATATCCAGTGGCGGAAGAACATAACGGAAATGATACCGCTAGCGTTCCTGAACTGCTACATGTTAAGCCCCCTTCAGTACCCAGGGGTACGAGAGCACACGGCTTAATAGGTACGATGGTACAATCCTTGAGCACGACGGCGCGACCTTATTTCAGCACGACTGTAATTACGAACCCCTGAGCATAACGATACGACCCTTGGGTATTACGCCCTGGCCTTTGACCTAAACCTTTAAGGTCAGATAAAAAAAGAGGCCAGCCTACCATACCCAGCGATCGTAAACGATCGTCTACGACATACACAAGAGACTGAGTAACTTAAAAAAAGAAAAAAAAAAACACCATCAGGCGCTATGGCGAGACATTCACGCCACACAACATCAATTTCTCGCCAAGTTGCAAAAGCGAGCTGATATAATTCCTCTCGCAGCTGATCTTACCTGATAATCTCACTTGATAATTACTGTCACCATGACACGACGACGCAAATTACTTAGCTTGCAGGACAATCCAAAATATAAGACACCAGATACGCAAAAAAAAAAAAAAAAGCTCAGAATAAAACCTACATTCCTACAAAGTACCTAAATTTACGATCCTCGAAATTGGTTAGTTCAGTACTGAAAAAAAAAAAAATAGTTAAATAAAACTACGAAGAGATATTTTCAGCGTAATACAGCGTTGTAGGAAGAGCTTGCATGATACTGTGATTAAATATACCGCGGGACGCATGAGACTCTGTAATGACTGTATTGCATGATAACTATGAAATGTGATTAAGTGAATGACTCCCACCACATGACAGGTACAACAACTGCGTGACACTATAGCATCACTCTTGTCTATCATAGAATACGATATGGACCTCCTGGGCGTCGCTAAAGTTGTAAACCAGTCTTATGACACTGAAAAAAAAAAAATATATATATATATATATATATATATTTGAATCAAGGCATGTGAAGCGTCTGGGGTAATCCATGGAAAGCTGTGTAGGTATGTATATTTGCGTGTGTGGACGTATGTATATACATGTGTATGGGGGGGGTTGGGCCATTTCTTTCGTCTGTTTCCTTGCGCTACCTCGCAAACGCGGGAGACAGCGACAAAGTATAAAAAAAAAAAAAAAAAAAAATATATATATATATATTGTCCGTCGCTACAGTTATAAACCAACTGTTCGTCGCTACAGTTATAAACCAGTCTTATGACACTGCAAAATACAATTTGCCTACGAGTATAAACCAATGAAACTACAAAATACACCGTTTACATGACACTACAAAAAATAGAAGCATGGCAACATATTACTACAAAATCGAGTCATTAAGATACTCTGTAACCGAGGTTAAGAAAATGACATTCTGGAATATGACCTGTTATGTAAACAGGTCACGGGTACCTTGACAACACCTGTTGCTTAACGAGTCACACACACACACACACACACACACACACACCTGACATCATCAGCTATACCTAACAAGTCAAACATTGGACATCATCTAGTCCCAAACGGATCACTCAGCAGACAGCAACTATTATCTAGTATCACACACACACACACACACACACACACACACACACACACTTAATAACAGTTACCTAACGGGTCACACCTGTAACCTATCAAAATACACACCTGACAACAATTACCTAACGGATCATACACCCGACTTCAGTTACCTAACGGATCATACACCTGACAACACCAGTTACCCTAACAGGTCACACATCTGCCCACACCAGTCACTCAAACAGACCACACCCTTGACAACACTTGTCACCTAACAGGTTATACACACGTGACAACACTGCCTAACAGGTCACGTGTCTGAAACCCGTGACCTGACAGGTCACACACATCTGTCAACACCAGTTGCCAAACAGGCCACACACCTGCCACAACCAGACCCCTAACGATCAACAACATTAACTCATCATCACCTTGCCATTCCTGGATAAACCAGTCACAATAAGCTAGAAACACAGGACTAGAAATATCATGCGTTCCTCCACCTCAAGAAATGTCAATTTTGAATGCAAATTTACCAAGTTACCACGGGAAGTCACTTGACTAATTCCCCAAATTTCATAAAATTCTAAAACACGAAATATTTCCTAACCCTCTCAAGATTCTTATTTCCTTTTTTTTCTACGCCAGGCGAACCAGTTTTCCCCTATACCGTACCGTTCCTACCTGGTAACAACGCTAAATCCTGTTGCTAACCTAGTATAAAAAAAAGTCAGGCTGGGTATAGCGTTAAGTTAGGTTTTATATCAGGTTATACAAAGTTACGTTCAGTGAGGCTTCATCGAACATACATTTACAGCAACTACGAAAAAAAGAGAAAAAAAATCATCGCCACCTCATGTGATGCGGAGTCAGCTGATCAGAAGTAGTACGGTGGGAGAGTCGGAGGAACCAAGACAGCTTTTACTTCCAGCAGCCGCCCACACCCACACACTTCGAACTCTCACTTCCTGAGCAACACCTCCATGACACCTAACTTTTCTGACGCTCAACCCTATGACGTTCAGCTTCCTGACGCCCAACCTTCCTAACGTTCAGCTTTCCCGATGTCCAGTCTTCCTGACGTCCATAAATTCTAAAAGTTCCACTTCCCTGACGCCTAGCCTTCCTAACACTCAGCCTTCCTGGCACCCAACCTTCCTAACGTTCAGAAATTCTAAAGCTCCGCCTCGCTGACGCCTAACCTTCTTAACGCTCAGTCATCATGACGCCCAACTTTCCTGAAACCCAGCCCAATGAATGCGACGGGTTTAGAGCGGGAGGCTACTCAGCCACAATCAGACGTCAAGCTGAACTAAAACAACGAAGTAAACTAAGGGCAACGAGATGACCTTTGAGCTACTCCATCTGCAACACTCTGAAAATACGACAGGGCGACCCATGGGTATGATGACCTGGCCTTTAACCTGACCATAAATGGCCAGGTGAAACGCCTAGTCATAATAAATTATGAATGTCGTACTGAAGGGCAGTACCGTTATGCTCAAGGGTTGCATCGTCCTGCTCAAGGCCTTAAGATAATGAGAAATTCACCATCTCAATCTTCCTCATGGCTGGGGCACTGCTAGGCTATACCGAACGACAAACAATCAAACATGTTGAATGAAAATCCTCTTCCAACCTCCTCCATCAGGCTCCCGGGGCGCCACCTACATAGCGCTGGGCTCAGGCGCGGACGAGAGGCAGCTGGGAAAGGCAATAATAACAACCCCATAACTGAATCGTCAGCGCCCTCGCTTGTAAACAACAGACCCCCCCGAGTTGGTCAATATTCCCGGGAACGGCGGCGGGCGAGCGCTGGGAAGCACCACTACCTCTCGTCAATGACCAGCTCGGGGTCCCGGCTCGATAAAATCGGGTTTTGTGTCTGCTCCTGCTCACGGCGCGCGAGAGTACCGCCTAAAGTAATCCCAGTGAACACGTCCATGACTCTCACTCACCATTTAACACTACCTACTGTTGCCTCTCTCACCGAGGTGGGAAAGAAACGTAAAATGCCACCCTTCGGGAAGGTCGTGATACGATGAAACTAAAATGATAATACATATTATCATCACGTCAGTAAACAAACGACGCTGAAAGAAAACGAGACAGCACGGAAGAAATGCACTCGCAAGAAACCACACTGTAAGAGAAGATATTTAAATAAGAAGTTGTATAACACTTAGATATGTAAGCGACCAGTAGCTAAACAACAGGAAATCCGCGTGACAGTTTATAACGGTCGACTCCGTCACTCGTCTATATTTTTTTGTACAACTTTTATTTTTTTTTTTTCTGCCTTTGTTCTGGTCGTGTGGATATGATTCCCGACCCATGTGGAGGAGGGAGGGTCGACCATTATGCCTGCCTGCCGCTCCACTCTCTACCACATCCAGCCTCGAGCAAGCACACCCACCTCCACTCCCCAGCATACCCACTTCCACTCTCCAACACACCCACACACCTCCACCCTCCAATACCTCTGCACTACCACCATCCACCCTGTACCGCGCCCCTGATCGCTCTGTGGTACAGAGGAGGTACCTACCACCAATACCCACCCTGTACCGCGCCTTGGTACCACCGTAACCCACCTTTTGCACCGTATTAGGCGGTACTGTAACTTCAGGGCCAACGCTCCGATACTGAGTTACTGACCTCCCGTACCCCAGAGGGGTACCGGGCACAACACCCTTCCCCCCCTCCCCATCTCTCCTCCCGTATGACGTCATCGGTCCACCGGTCTTCCCCTCCTCCTCTCCAAACCCCACCTAACCCCACCCTACCCATCACAACAACAGCCAAGCCAGACTTTCTGATCCAGGGAATCTTTACCAAGGTTCCGGCTCCGGCATTTGCCCTCCACGCCACCTGTTGTTGCCCCGGGCCTCACGACACGGCAACGGATAACAACAGTTCGTCGCAACGGGAAACGATAATGGGAGCTTATACGTTGACGTCCTCGGCAGGAGCTGGTGACTAGATGGATTGACAGACGGGGGGGTCCAGTGACAAATAACAGATTACGTGTGAGTTATACGGTCGTGGTCGAGTGTATAAATGGTAGATACCCTTACACCAGGACCCGGCAGGTCCGTCACAATTGTAAGGTGTGAGGATGAAGGCCAGGGACGTGTGCTTCCACACGACGCCACCGCCACCCCTCCTGGTATGTGCCCAAGACTCGACTCCCTCCCCCCAACCCCTCAACACTCCACCTCCACCCAGCACGCACCGCTCCCTTCTTCCTTCAGCAGCGTGACAATGCAGCTCCTACAGCCTAGTCAAAGGAACATCAAATGCATCAGAATTTATAATGTTGGCAAACTGATGCGATGCCTTGGGACAAGACAGATTAATTCTAATATTCTGCAACGCAACGCAATTCACTTTTCCGAGAGAAAAAAGAGAAAAAGTTGCGATTATGAAAGGCTTTGTAAGCCATCATTGTACACACGAATAAAAAGACACAAGTGAGATAATCTACAATGGCCTAAATTTCACTAAACTATGCCTACCCGTCTATAAACACAGGATACAATGTTTACGTGTCACATATAGAAACAGAAAATATAAAACAAAGGTAACGCTCCTTACTCTTTCACAACACCTCGGTCAAGACCATAGACTTTGCAGAGAACACATTCACTCGTTACCATCAATCAAAATTTAAAAGACAGGCAGGATTATAGAATCATTTCACTAAAAAAAACAAAGGCGCAAACTCCAAAGTTATCTAACAAAGTTTACAAAATACTGTTTGATTCATACAACAATAATACACAACAGTTTCTGGTACATTAGAGAGAGATTCAACGGCTCAGAAATTACTATGTCGAAGGAAGATGTTATCCCGACGCAAGGAAATGCCATTTCCATCTGCAGAGTGGCAGAACACTGGTAGAAATTACCACCACAAGTCCTCAAGGCCAACAACTGTCAATACATTATACCAAGGTCAGACATTCTATTGATATCAAGCATCAGTAAATAACTCTGTTTAAGAAGGAAAAAAAAACACAACACATATCAACTTCTTTATACAAACTGCATCCTCTTGTCCCAGCCTCCAGCCTCCTACGCAGAGAATTGCAGCACTTGATTAACGTCATTCAGACTTTCCCATAAAATTCCCAGGGCAGTATATCCTCTCTCCGTATATGGTGTCCATTACATGTGTCGGAGGAGTGTGTGTGTGTGTGTGTGTGTGTGTGTGTGTGTGTGTGTGTGTGTGTGTGTGTGTAGGGGAGGTGGGGAAGCCTTCTACTTTACTATCCCTTCGCCCATACCCTCCCTCCCTTCACCCATACCCTCTCCCCTTCACCCATACCTTCCTCCCTTCACCCATACCCTCCTACCTACTTCTCCCAGGCGTAACCAATACCCAGGGTGAGGATGAGGGCGGTGTGCGCACCGTGGTGGTGGTCCCCGCCAGGGAGGTGCAGGTGTGTTACAGGGGCGGCTGTGTTGGGTTGGTGCTGGAGGTGATGATGGCCGGCTTCTCGTGGAGGTCAACTCCAGCCTCTGGCATAGGGAGAGAGAGAGGGAGAGAGGGAGGGGCTCGGTAGGGGAGGAGTAGGGAAGGGAAGGGGGATGGGAGGCGTCCATCTCCACCCTCCAGATCGGCTGACCGATGATAGCAACATCTTCCCTCAGGCGGACTTCCGCCATTAAAGAGCATCCAAAATTAAAACCGTTCGGTATAGTTTTTTTTTTTCGTTCTCTTTTTATAGAAGGGCTTAGAAATAAACCTTGGATCATCGAGTGCTGGGAGTGTGACGATGATGGGGCTACGGGCGCTACATAACACACTCCTACACCGCGAGAGAAAGTTGGTTTCCTGGAGGAACCGTCGTACTAATGGTGAGTGTTTGGGAGACTAAGCCTCCTACCTCCACTGCGGGAGGAGCCAGACAGCACGTCCCACGCTGGAGGGGAACCGTCGATCACTGACATCCTCAGCAGGAAGCGAGGGACTCCCTCAGCAGGTGGCGATGGACATCTCAAAATCATTTAGTATCAACTTATCTTCCTCTGCGTCTGCGCAACAGTAGTGCGCGCGCCTCAGCATACATCGAACGTAAAGGTTTTGTTGATCATTTCTTCCACATCAGCCTGAGCCTTTAGGATGATGCAAGCTCCCTGGGCGTGAGCATGATACGTCACTGGGTATCGGGAGGAACTACTTTTCCAGGGATGAACCCGGACCACAGGGAGGCGGGGTTTCAGTAGGCAGTCTTGTGGCTGCCGCTGCTGCTGTTGCTGATGCCATGCGTCCCCCCACTTCCCTCATAACGCACACCATTCAACACCGACGGGTTGAAAGCCACATTAATCCAGCGTAACCTTGAACCCTCAGAGTTATCAGTGTTAAACTTGGCCTACTGTATACATGCGACGGGACGATCCTCGGGTATGCTGGCTTACGGGCAAAGGTCGGGCTATCGTAATATAAATGGCGCATTTTGTTGTCCTCAAGGATCGTACCACCGTACTTGAGAATCGTAATGCCGTACTTTAAGGATCGTACCGCCGTACTTAAGAGATCATGCCGTCGTACTCAAACATCCTTCCGACGTACTCAAGGGTCGTACCGTAGTGCTCAAGGATCGTAGCGTTACACCCAGGGGGTTAAATAATGCTTCGCAGCGTTAGATGAAGCCTTCCAAACAGTGCCTTCTGCGACTTCTGGAGGATGTAAGACAGCGTGACACCTTCAGGAGTCACGCGAAGTCTTGGCTTGCTACGAAGGGGAGATGTCTGAGCTGATGAACGCTCAGCATCAGGGGAACTGGTTCTTCGGCAAGCTGGGCGTTCCTCCTGACGGAGGCGTCGACGTTACGGGATTTGCTCACCAGCAGAGGAAGTGATCGTTCTTCCGCAGTGTGTGTGTGTTTGTGCTGTGTGTGTGGGGGGGGGGGGGGTGTCCTCCTGACGGAGCCGCGGCGGGCAATGTCAGTGTCACTTTCTCTGTAATTGACGGCCACCAGCCATACTGCCCCCCTACAGGTGGGTGTTCAAGGCTTCCAACGATTCCACCTCCCCCCCTTTTATCTCCCCAACCCGTGGCCTCCCCACCTCTTCTGGTTTTCCCCAACCCATGGCCTCCCCACTACCCACTAACCCCCCCCCCCCACACCCTCTCCCCAACCCAAGGCCTCCTCAGTGCCTTATAACCTCAGTGACCTATGGTCTGCTGCCCGCCTCCTGACCTCTCGCTTCTCGCTGACCTTACAGTCATCTCACCGTTTCCTCCAAAGCAAGGAAGCTCCCCTATGACCCCCTTCCCCACGGGTACCAGGAAGATTAGTGAATGCAGCGCAATGAGTCAGTAATCAGTGGCTGTCAAGTGTCACTCCTTTGATCCAGGTCTCTTCTTTCTGCCTGACTTAAAACATACAATCTCTCGATCTCATATACATAACACTTCACAACACGTAATTCAAACACGTCGTTTGAATACTCATGCGCGTTCCTGGGGTGCAGGGGATGTCAGACCGCAGCGGTGGGGCCGCTCCTCCTCATGACGCGGCCCTCCTCAACACCTCAAGGCCTCTTTCCAAATACATCCATTTTCTATCTCCTCCTCCTCCTCCTCCTCACCCACCATACGCAGCAGCAGCAGCAGCCGTGACTCACGCAACATCTCGCAACAGATACCCGTTGATCTCCCTTGTTAATTACCCTCAGTGGCTTTTCTCAGTTCACTTAAAGCCTTTCTCAGTTCACTTAAAGTCTATCACTATCCTAACTTACTAAACCTAACTTTGATGTCAGTTCTCACTCAGTTCGCCTCCTTCATTCTTATCATCCTATTTATTACCTTAGTCAATCCAAACACTAATCTCTTATAATTTTTTCATAAGTAACAATAAAGATTTTAGCACATTTCTCTCACAAGAGCAGAATTGAATATCACATTTACAATTATCATTAAAAATCCTTTACTATCGTTCCAGCATTAAGTAACTTCTTAAAATGTGTTCCGTATTACCTAATCCACCCATCATTTTCTTTCCACAGTTGTGTCTGATATTTCCTGTGCTTTGTCCCTCTTCCTGGGTCGTACATCCTCTCACCGACAGACAAGGGTTGCTTAAAAGTTCCCCGCCTGTAGAACAGTCCAGTGGATGGTGTGTCGTGCTGATGACAATCAGGAAGGTCGGGCAGGCGTAGTAGGAAATATATATTAGAGTTTAAGAAGTACAAGACTTAATACAAAGTTATAGTACTGCCCATGCCTCAAATTGCTTCTACATTCTACGAAAGAGATATAAAAGAATTTAGATAATAATGATATTATTATTATTATTATTATTATTATTATCATTAATAATAATAATAATAATAATAATAATAATAATAATAATAATAATAGCAATAATGAATATAGTATTATGTCGACACTGCAGAAACGAAGGTAAATCCAACCTATAGCACCTCCAGCCCTGGGTGGGGCGACCCAGATTACACCAGTTCAGTTGTGTTTTCATGCAGACTCCAAAATGTAGGAAACTCTGACCCTCCCTCATACTGGGAATGAAAGTATAGTATACCAAGATTCGCGAGGGCCAAGTTACAGATCGACTGACCAAAGGATACAACAAAATTGTAGGCAGGTGGAAATGACGCAAAGAATGTACTAAAATAAAGACACAAAAAACAATATCTTCTGGCTTGAAGAGACGTTAAAAAGATAGAAATAAACCTCTTAGTCATAAGATACTCAGTTTACACAGAATCTATCATCATATACAAGCAAAATTTACTCGTATTCCCTTCAAGCATACAGACCATCACCTTTCCTCCCCTTACACCTCCTACAATACACACACTCCTGCAAACACGACCTGTGAGAACGCTGAGGAGCATGAATACAACAAGCCTTCTCTGTGCGCTCTGCTTTAAATGCCTGCATGGCGTGGTGTTTATATCACTGGAATTGTCAAAAAGGCTTATGATAACGTTGTACATCACATATTATACAGTTGTTATGAATGCACCGACTCTGTAAGAGACGACTACTAGTAATAACCCGCCATCCTGAAAGTGGCTTAACTTCCGTGAAATTTTCAAAACGCGTCGACGGTCACCGAAATGTTGCCGCTGAGGGGTGTGTGGAGTATGAAGGAAGAGCAGGGAGGCCCTCTGGTGGTGTAAGATATGATCATCTGGCCACTGGAGTCCAACGAAGACCCCTTTTTGACCTCCGTACACCTCGTAAGCTACCGCTAAGACAGGACCGAGTAAGACTGTGCCGACCGTGCGCCAGATAGCCTAGCCTAAGCTACGCCAAACTCGGCTTCTAAAACATCGCTATTTTTCGCGTGTTACGGCAAGGCCAATCGATGATTATGTTTCCTAATTTAGTTTTCCATTGTTGTTCGTGAAGGACTTGCTTTGTATATGGTGTACCAACAACCGCATCTTGGGAAGGATTTCCCCCCTCCTTGAACACAACCGACTTTCACTGCTTCGGACGAGGCCAGTCGATGATGCACTTGTTCCCCCCCATTATCATTTTTGTTTTCACTGATCTTCGTAAGATTTCCATTGTATAGGGTGGGAATTTTTAGTTTACTACGATGCATTTTCCCCCGTATTGAAGATAAGGAGTGAATACGAAGCGTTAATTTTATCAGTTACCCTTCTACGTGAACACACAATACAAAATATGAGATGTAACAGAGAATGAATATATAGAAGGTAAAACTTAAAAGGCTCACATTAAATCTCTATTGCCCAACTAGTATCAAATCTGCAAAAATTAATGTCATTTTTGGGGCAAAATAAAGAGGGAAAATTTAGACAAGATTTTGCCATATCTAGCAAAGAAAAAAAATCGACTCTATTCCATTAAAAAATAATAAATGCTGTGTCACTCGGTTACCCTGTAAAACGTTGCCAAATATAAGTGGTGGGTTTTCAAAATATTCATTACAGTATATATACAATATATACAGTTGCATACAATAGAACGTATCTTCGAACGTGAAGGGGAACGTTTACTTCGAATAAGTAAAAAATTACCTTTCCCTTCTACTTGGAATAAGTAAAAAATTACCTTTCCCTTCAAGAGAAATGTTAAGACAATGAATAATCTATCAATGAAAGTAGTTAAAAACAATACCATAGGCACGTTTAAGAAGAGACTTGACAATTACTTCGCTTGAAGTCTACGACAGACTAGCCATCTGTTGTTCCTCTCTTACTCTCATCACATTAATCTCTTATGTTTCCGATATCTTCCGCTACCCTAAACAGCCTCGAAAACGACCTAGTGGCCTGTCTGTTGCTATTTTCATTACTTTGCACTGATGGCTTGGCGTCTGACCTAATCATAAGCCGTCATACACAAGGGGTCGCACCGTCGTTCACATAAAGTTTAAAGTTCACGAGTATAAGTAAAGCAAAGGTCTTCTGCCTTACGCCTATTACCACCAAGATGAGGCAAACCAAACCTAACCTCTACCCACTTCAACACAAGGCAACACGACTCGTCATCACCAACACAAAGGAAGTACAAACCACCTCAACGAGGCAACACAACTCATCACCAACACAAAGGAAGTACAACCCACCTCAACGAGGCAACACAACTCATCACCAACACTAGTAATACTAGCAAGCCAACCTCTAGTCATCTCACGAAGATAAGGAGGGGAAAAAGAGAGATAGCAAAGAGTGGACGTCCATCGTGTTGGATCAAGGCGTTGCAACCCACTACCCACCGCCAAGGTTGTATACTTAGCCAGGGTCACTGCCAAGGGAAAGGGAGATCTGGAGCACAGGAGGAACACGGTGTACACAACTGCCACCCTGGTCAACTGCAGCAGTTCCTAGTGGCTGAAGTACAGTACTACAGTAGTAGTAGGAGGAGGAGCAGCAGCAGCAGGTAGTGTCTGTGTTTAGAATAACCTATTTGTACTGTAGGGGGAGGGGGAGTTTTACACTCATGAGACCGTGTGTGTGTGTGTGTGTGTGTCTGTGTGTGTGGGAGAAACAGATAGATAGATAGATAGATAGAGAGAGAGAGAGAGAGAGAGAGAGAGAGAGAGAGAGAGAGAGAGAGAGAGAGAGAGAGAGAGAGAGAGAGAGAGAGAGCTTCCACAACCATTGCATATATTTCCTTTTCCTCCGGAAAAATGATGATATTCTCTCCCCACAACAAACAATCATCAACATAGAGAACGGCACAGGGTCGCTCGCTTCCCTGGAGGCCAATTAGCGCAGAGGTGTTGACACACCTGTGTTCCTGGACTGACTGATGAGTCCCTGGTCTGCATGACTCACCATACTCATCAACAACAGCTCTGTCTCGCATGCAATTCATTTGTCCTGATTTCTACCCGTTATCCCTGACTCCCAAACGTTAGCCCTGACTCCTAAACGTTATCCCTGACTCCCAAACGTTATCCCTGACTCCCAAACGTTAGCCCTGACTCTTAAACGTTAGCCCTGACTACCAAACGTTATCCCTGACCCCCAAACGTTATCCCTGACTCCCAAACGTTAGCCCTGACTCCCAAACGTTATCCCTGACTCCCAAACGTTAGCCCTGACTCCCAAACGTTATCCCTGACCCCCAAACGTTATCCCTGATTTCCAAACGTTAGCCCGAACTCCCAAACGTTAGCCCTGACTCCTAAACGTTACCGCTGACTCCCAGACGTTCTCCCTAATCCCAAACGTTAGCCCTGACTCCTAAACGTTAGCGCTGACTCCCAGACGTTCTCCCTAATCCCAAACGTTAGCCCTGACTCAGAGCATTTAGCCCTTATTCTAACACGCGTCAGTACAGCTCTCAGTCCTGATTCCCATACAAAATGTTCCTGATCTGTATAATAAGGCGGCCCTGGATGATTATCGCATCCCCTGAATCGGGCACACTGATTATCAATTCGTGTTCAAGTTAGCCCTGAGTCATACCCATGCTGACCCTGATTCGCCTACGCTACCACCTGATGATGACATACTGGCTCTGTGATTCAACGTTTGAGGACGAGGATCACCTGGTCCTCACGGAGTACTAATGTCATAGCGGGAATGAATCTTAACACCCGCACAAACATCTCGAAAGTAATTCTATGACTATGATTATATCAACTTTACACGCGTGTCAACAGAGCCCTTTCAATTTTCACCGTCATGAAAAGTACTCAGCTCTTAAAATCAAACGCGATTAATACTCTCTGTCACTTAGATGCTGCTTTATATGTTATACTACACTACCTGTGGACATAGTGAAGCTCATGTAAGTTACACTGCAAAGGTGTGTCCTGTGTCCTTACCTAGTGTGTGCATTCTTGCGCGCGACTCTCTCAGCCAAATGCGAAAACGAGTGTTATGGATAAGTAGACCAATATATATATATATATATATATATATATATATATATATATATATATATATATATATATATATATATATATAACCCTGGAACGGTGTCGTCCAACCGGCAGTGTTGAATGCGACCATTATTTGTTGATTATTAGTGTTCGTCACGTGAACTCCGCTCCGACAAGGTTGAGCGCTGGTTGTTGTAACTCCCGACAACAATTTCCTGTATTTTCTTCTCTTTTTTTTCTGCGTCAGTGAAGCAATTTTCTTCTGTTGGATACGTCGTTTTCTTCAAGCTGGGGAGACCCTTTTCTACACGGGAGACGTTTTCATACGTGTCAGGACAGTCGTTTTCTACGCGTAAGAGAAGTCGTTGTCATCTTAAGAGGCCTTTCTTTTCTTTTTTTCAAAGAAACTTATTTTCATAATTAAACAAAATTCTTTACGTTAGGCAGGACGTTTTCTTTGTATTGAAGCTCGTTCTTTTTGTCATATCATAAACCTCATTTTCCTTCATCAGCTCATCATTCTCAGGACAAGTAAACATAACTACATCAAGCTCCTGGGCTCGTGAAGGCGAGTCATATACACATTTAAAAGCCTATGGAGCACTGGATTTATATTTGTGTCAGCTTCGGCGACGATCTTCAGCACTTACCCCACGAGTCTATGTAAACAACACGCTAAGTTCCAGCCAGCCGGCCGGCATATACATGTTTTCTTTGTACGAGCAATTAATAATCTGCTGTCAATGACGCACAATATTTAAATGACAAATAAAGCCCTTTGGCTAATGAGGTCAGCCTGCATCCTCGCGGGTTCAAGAACATTGTTGGCATTTCCTCCACAAAGGCTACTATGCCAGCAAGGTATCCGATTCTAACCTTATGTGGCCTTACCAACTTAATTTTAACCTCACTAGCCTAACTTAAGCTAAACTACGCAACCACACCTTAACACAAACTAACCTCACTAGCCTCACTAACCTAAGCTAACCTTAACCTACCTAACCAAACCTTTACACGAATTAACCACTAGCCTAACCTAGCCAAACCTTTATACGAACTAATCTCACTAGCCTAACCTAACCTTAAATTATCTGACCAAACCTTAACACGAACTAACCTCTAGCCTAGCCTAACCTGACCTAACCTAATCTAACCTTAAACTACCTAACCAAACCTATACACGAACTAACCTCACTAGCGTAACCTAACCTAAGCTAACCTTAGCCTACCTTAACGACCCTTTAAAACGAACCTTAAACCTAAAACTAATCTCAACCAAAACCTAACTTAATATTCACGTAAAGGCCTTGACTTTCATCTAACCTAACCTGACTTATAGGAAAGTCACAAGCTAGGATGATTATCTTCAGAGAACGAGCACCCTGTGAGGCTCGAACCTCTCCCCGCTCCGACTCCCTCAGTACCAGACAACAGCGGCAGCACTCAGTTAACATACAGACAAGTTGTGTTTTTTTTCTAACCCGCGGAACACCACACCACACCCTTTCCAGCCACTCCAGGTACCACACCCGTTCCAGCTACTCCAGGCACCACCGCACTAGTTCCAGGAAGGTGAGGCATGACAGTGGGTTAAGCCCCGTCACCAGCAGCGGGGGCGCCTGAGAACCTACCTCCTGGAAACGACTGCCCTCCACACACCACGCCGGACCACCGTCTCGTGCTCTCGCTGCTGGCCACCCGGCACACATCTCAGGAGGGTTATAATAACATTATAACACCAAACTAAAGGACAAACAACACAGAGGAATGACGGAAAACCATCTAACAAGGGAATATATATACACAGACCTACCTACACACATATACATATACATTTTTCTTAACCTTCGTAATGGATTATAGTAAATCTTACAATAACAATAAACACCAACGAGAGGTGGGACGCCGTCCATCAATACACCATCCAATCAGCGTAAATCTCCGTTCGGAACATAACCCTGCGTCATCCGCGCAATAGTAATGAGTATAAGGAGGAAATATAAATCTATAGATTATGTTTACTGGCGATGCAGACTTCCATAACTGACAGCGAGTTTACGTGATCTCCAAAACTCTCCGTGATCGTGATTGGCAGAATGTAGAAGCCATTCCATAGCCTACCACCAACGCCAAACAGTACGTGCCACTTCTTAAGGCTTTTCTATATACCTAATGTAATTCTATGGCAACACTGCATCACATGATGACAAGTCGAAGACTATTTACGGCCCATGAACCTCTGAATTACCAGAATGAAAAAGCGCTAATGAGGCGAGGCATTTCGTGCGCTGGGTTGGTGGTTCGCTGGGTTCTGTTGGCTTGACTAGCCAGATGATGCGCTGGGGTCGCTGGCTCTGTTTGCAGCCAGTGTCCCTCTCAACAACAAGGAGTGTTCAGTTGCTCTCGTATCCTTCACCTCACTTCTCAAGACACAGATTCTGCCCCTACTGCCGATTCTCCAACTCTCGACTGCTAAATTCATGATCGACTTGACCCCTTCAACCCAGTCCATAACATTAACACCAACAGGACTCCCAGCTCCGTAGACAAAACTACGTTCTCTCCTCTGTTGAGACAGACTCACAGACAGACAGACAGACAAACAGACAGAACAATGGCCCCGAGAGACTTTTTGCCCAGTAGACGAAAATCTCCCATTCGCCCGTCAGACATGGACAATGGACAACGCTGTCAGCCATCAATTACCCCATCATTCTTTACTTACAGACAAAAACAAATAAAACTATACATGTATCCACAACGCAAGAGCAGAACAATGAAGCGTTATTTTTCGTTCTCTCCCTCCGAGCCACTTACTTATAAAGCACTACGGTAAAACAATGAACATATAAATAAAAACAAGAACCTAGACTCCACCTGAACAAAGGCAGATGCTAAAGTTTCATCATCTTAAACAAGAGCAGTGAACACACCGATGCAGGGCGGTTGTTCTCGAGAACATCACCTCACACCGTGGGCAAGAACAATGAACACATCTGTAGCAGGACAGGTGTTCTCCAGAACATCACCTCACACCGTGGGCAAGAACAATGAACACATCTGTAGCAGGACAGGTGTTCTCGAGAACATCACCTCACACCGTGGGCAAGAACAATGAACACATCTGTAGCAGGATAGGTGTTCTCGAGAACATCACCTCACACCGTGGGCACGAACAATGAACACATCTGTAGTAGGGCAGGTGTTCTCGAGATAATCTCGCACCGTATGCCAGAACAGTGAACACATCTGTATTAGTTCGGGTGTTCTCGAGAACACACTGTTGTACACAACTGATGTGGTGGGTTTACGAATGAGATATCAACTATTCATATCCCTTATGGTGTTGGTCACTTATGGCTCTTAAGTCCCCCCCGTTTCCCTACTTACAATGGCACTTACATGACAACTCTCAATATTCTTATATTGGCACTTACTTGCATTGTAGTGAACTTGACATTTACTTAATATCTAAAGTTGCAATGACTTTTACCTAAATTTGATATACTTAGAAGCACTTACTTAAATCATTTCTATATTTACAATAGCACTTACTTAACACTTGCTGCACTTAATAGACTTCCCTTGTGTACTTACAATAGCATTCACACCAGCTGTAAATAAGATTTCCTGTATGCTTACAATGGCACTTACGTAATACCTCTTGCTGTACTTACAATGACATTCAATACCACTTTCCCCCCAAAAGATTAATCACTTCCTTTAAAATAACAACAGTCGTCCTAAAAAAAAAAAAAATTCCCTAAAGCTAAATCTGTAAATAATATTCTCATAGTACAATGGCCACAATGCATTGCAGTGTTGTCTAAAATGTTTAACTTCCTCAGCGGCACACGTCAGAGTCATCGCGTATAATAAAAAAGCATTACTACCATCTCTCTCGATGGATAAACTCTGTACGTGTTAACTTATTCCACTTGCATGACACAAAAACTACTTAAAAGGTCTTTCCATATCAATGTACCCTTAAACACAACGATAGGACCAGGAAAGGCCAGGTTCAAGGCTAGGACAACCTGGGCAAGGGTCGTAAGGACGTGCTCAAGGGTCGTACCGCGTCGTGCTCAAGGGTCGTACCGTCGTGTTCAAGGGTCGTACCATGGAGGTTATGGTTTCATGATTCTCGCACCAGCCCCAACCATTTGTCGTATAATGCCACGCAATGAACCCAATAAATAAATAGACTGCAACCTTCCACGGGAGGCAGCCACCACCACAGGGCTGGCCGGGTGTAGTCACAATAGGCAACAAAAAAAAAAAAAAGATTTTCTCCTCACCTAAATCCAAGTTAATGATTGATACATTTACCTTTTACGACAATGTCTTACTGTATCTATCACAAACATCGTATAGCAATATATATATATATATATATATATATATATATATATATATATATATATATATATATATATATATATATGGTTAGGCATCCACAGGTCTCTCCTTACCTCTCCCCTCCACCTATATACTGCCTATCACACACAAGCCTTCATTTTATATCACAATCCCATCCATCAAAATCTACTAATACCGATGACCATCATCTTTACTTTCAAAATATAAAATAGCCCTTAAACAGGTAATAGTGGCTTTTCATAAGTATAGCAACGCGAAACTATAAGGTATAGAATCCCATACAAACCATCCTAGCCAACGCTGAAACACGGAAATAAAATAACATCACAAAGGATTGATATTTATAAAAAGAATCAGTCGCTTGACGCCTCACCTTACATAACTTTATATGACGTAGATTTCCACTTAAAAGAAACCTTTCTTCTTTTTTTTTTTTTTTTTGCATTTTGCTTTTCAATATACAATACTTCTGACTCGCAAGAACCTCACAGAAAACAGTGGGGTGTCTGGACACAATTTGCAAGGCAAGTCCGAATGCACCAATCAGATGAACAAGTGTTAAAAGATAAAAAAAAAAAAAATAATATGAGATAACAGAACTAGCGACACACGGCAATATTGGACTTCCAAGCTTCCAGTCACTGAGACACAAGAGTTCAGCGTCGGAGGTAAATGACCCACCTGGATCCAACCCGCTACACACACACCCCAACCAGACCACAGCATCACCACCACATTTCAATATTCAAACTTTCATGTTACAATGACAGGTTTTTCATAATATAGGACTCCTGATGAACCATAACGGACACCTTTACCGATCATTTCACCGCGACACAAATTAACACTCTGCGTAGACGCCATGGTGCATAGAAATCCAAGCGTACGAAATCTACCGGTGAATGCGTATCACATTCGTAATTACGATGAGTATGTAATTATAAATGGTACGTGAAAGTGATCAAGGGGTTTGCTTGGTCGCTCCTAAGCACGCAGCAGAGGGGCGCGGGGCACGCACCCCCCCCCCCCCCTGCACCGGCCTGGAAATGCCCTGGAACCACGACTGGACGGGAAAGGAGGGTGGGAGGTGGGGGAGAAGACTGGGGGGGACTGATCTGGACGCTCCCTACTGAACTTTCAGCACGGGTCACCACCACACCACCTCACCTCTCTCCCCCCTGGATGGGAATAAAAGTCCCAAAGTGTTGACGCTTCCAGATAGCAGCTCAGGTCACGGGTCAAGTCCAGGAAGTTACCCTTTTAAGTGTCGGTACTGTGAACTCTTTTTTTTTTTTTTTGGAGGGCGGATTTTGGAGGGGGTTTTGGAGGGGGGGTGGGACCATGACTGAAAAAAAAGGGGAGGGTATAGAGTTACCATCTGAGCACGTACTTAGAAAGAAACAATCCAGACACCGAAGTCAATTTCACAATGATGTATACATAATTTCCGCTGCTTAACCTAAGGTGAATGGATCACTTAAGCAGTGTGTTGTTGTTAACCGAGGGGTTGTATGTGGTTGTGACTGGGAGACCTATGACTCCCCACTCACTGTCCCCCTCCAACGATGCCTTTAGATCCATCGATCTCCTGGAAGCTCCTTGTAAACATCATGCAACCCGAGGATCCTGACGTCATACAGACATATCAACACTGTCAAACCAAACAGCACTGACTGACCCCCTGGTTGGAATCGAAACCTTCGGGGTCTCTCTAGAAAAACAAAAGCCTTCCGGAACCAATAACGACGCTTCTCTACTTCGCCTCAACATCACTTCCATGACTGGATGCCCCTCCAGACCCCCTGGATCCACAACATCCCTGGGGTTCTAAACGGAACACCTCTGAGCACAAGGGGAAAACAAGACATTTACTTTCACATTTCCAGTTCTCGATGTTCAAATATCCAAAAACCTGCTCAAGCGGGGATACTCCATGGAAACGCCACATTCCAGGCCACTACATCCTGAAGACCAGCGACGCCTGGCAATACAGTTTTGCCACTTGACAAAATCCAGCCCCCCAGAACTGCCCGGCCTGGCCACTCCCTGGAAATGCCACAGTACAAAGACTAATGTAAAGACGGTCAGGACGATCAACACATCATCACCTATAGATAGATAGATAGATAGAGAGAGAGAGAGAGAGAGAGAGAGAGAGAGAGAGAGAGAGAGAGAGAGAGAGAGTGTGTGTGTGTGTGTGTGTGTGTGTGTGAGAGAGAGAGAGAGAGAGAGAGAGAGAGAGAGAGAGAGAGAGAGAGAGAGAGAGAGAGGCGAAAAGATTTGCGAGTTAATCAGGGACTGGTTCCCCAGCACCGCAATGAGATGACTTGTCTTCTAATTAGTAAGCAATATTGCCAATCAGTCTAGAGAACGATACCTTTAAAGCGCTCATGGGGTACTGACACGAATACTAACAGTGAAGCGGACACGGTACTGCCAGGAACTATAAGGGAGTACTGACTGATTGACGTATCCAGAGGTAAGTGTCAACAATGACACACATAAATAGTAAAATGTGTGCCGGACGAGAAAAAGAGGATCCAGCACGGTTTAAAGGACAGCCGCGTGATTGTTAGACTTTCCCGCATCATCAACAACCAACATGAAGTCATCTTTCTCAGGTGATGATACACCACGTGTGATGACCCATCATCACGGGGTCACGAATGTGGACCAAAATGCAGTCAACATACAAATGTGCTTGTGTCTCCTACCGCTCCAAAGCTGCGCTCCTTCCAGTAGCAGGGACATTGATGTAAGCATGTCGAGCGAGCGTGTTCAGAGGACATATAAATTGAGTATATGCATATCATCTAACATAATCACACACCTGACTCGGGAGTAAGCAGGTGTGAGCTGATTTCAACCAATCTGGCCACGCCAGTCCCCGCCCCCACTATCCACAACCCCCCTCGACCCCCACTACCCCAACCCCCCACCATCACAACGCCTCACGGTTGGTCTAGCTAGCCTCTCATACGTTCCGGTTTAGGGTTATAAGATCCTTAAGAATAACCTACAACCCAGTTTAAGCTTCAAAACTCTTGTACACACACACACACACACACACACACACACAGGCGATCAGGTATAATAGACATTATCATTACTATCATTATTATTATTATTATTATCAATATTATTATTATCATTATTATCATTATTATTATTATCATTATTATCATTATTATTATTATTATTATTATTATTATCATTATCATTACCATTATCATTATCATTATTATCATTATCATTATCAAACGTATGGAAATTAAACAACCGGCAGGAAACGATGGAAAAGGCTGCGAAATCTACCGGCTGCCGGCCGTTAGGGTAATCTACCAGCAGCCGGCCGTTAAGGTAATCTACCGGCAGCCGGCCGTTAGGGTAATCTACCAGCAGCCAGGGTACTCCTACCAGCTCCTGACCGTTAGGGTACTCCAAGGGCTGCCGGCCGTTATTAGGGAAGCCAGGAACCAAAGGAGTCTAACGAGCCACAGCCTCCGTTAAACGAGTCGTGTGTCGTTAATCAAGTACGGTTAGGAAAAAAAAAATAAACAAAACATGATCTGTCTTCCTTCCTCTCTTCTCAGCGGACAGCCGTATCCCGAAACTGGTTAGTGACTTCTTTTTCTTCCCCCTCGGTCTGGTCTGCCGGGCAAAAACTAGTAATCAGGTCACAACAGGAGAAGGAGAGAGAGAGAGAGAGAGAGAGAGAGAGAGAGAGAGAGAGAGAGAGAGAGAGAGAGAGAGAGAGAGAGAGAGAGAGAGAAAGATATATTCTGGTCTGGATTAGGGTTACATGTGTGTGTATGCTGCTTCTGGTGTGTGTGTGTGTGTGTGTGTGTGTCTGAGGAAAGCCTGAATCGCCGCCGCTGCTGCTGCTGAACCCCGAGCGAACGAACGAACGAACGAACGAGTCGAAACATCTTACAAGACTGCTTCAGGACCATCTCGAAGGTGCTGAGTATAGTCTCGAGATGCTTCTCTCTCTCTCTCTCTCTCTCTCTCTCTCTCTCTCTCTCTCTCTCTCTCTCTCTCTCTCTCACACACACACACACACACACACACACACACACAGACGAAGTGCCAGATGCTTCCCAAGTTCCTCTGGTCCAATTTAATCTGAAATATCCCCAGAGTTCTAAAATGTCTCGTTGACTGTCTTAGATATTCTCGGCACTGTTTCGATATTCTTATATTACCTCAAATGTTGTTATGAGTATGCCACACTCTGCTTCATGTGTCTCCAACGAAGCTTTAAAAGTAAAAAGAGCTGCTTCAAAAGTCTTCAATATTCCAGGAGCAGTTTCGAATATCAGAGAGTTTGTCCAAAACATATACAAAGCGATTTAAATTAAAAAAACGAAAAGTAATAATAATCATAATACCTGGCTATGCAGTGACCATATCCATAAAATTCTAACAACAATAAATAATGTCCTTAATATTTCAAAGGTTTATAAAACATCCATGAAGTTATTCCGGATCCTTTGAAGCCTTTAGAAACGATTCTCCGAAGCGTATCTGAACATCTCTGGAGGTATCGCGAAATCAACCTAACATTCCTACACATCCACGAGCTGTTATCACTTACCTGTATATGACGCAACGTGAACAACAGATGTTATATATATATATAAATATTCATATCTATTCATTCATTATACTTAATCGCTGTCTCCCGCGTTAGCGAGGTAGCGCAAGGAAAGACTAAAAAAATGGCCCAACCCACACACATACACATGTATATACATAAACGCCCACACACACACACACACACACACACACACACACACACATATATATATGTGTATGTGTGTGTGTGTGTGTGTGTGTGTGTGTGTGTGTGTGTGTGTGTGTGTGTATAGCAGCTCTAACATTTGAAGTTATTCTGGAGAACATCAACCAGGGTGTAAACCGGTCTTGGACGACCGGGATGCCAGTGTCAGTCCGGCAGGACAAACAAGGGGACCGACCCACGCCACACTCCCGGGAGGCAGCGCCAGCAGCCTCACCATCTACCACACACGTCGCCTCTCCTCTACCGCCTTCCCCTACTCCAGTCCTTTCTTCGAGTCGGGTCGTTGGAGGAGGAAGGGGGAAGGTTCACTGGACGGGAGGAGGGATAGGTTGAGAAATGGAAGACGAGTGCATAGAGATGTGTGTAGATGTGACGTGAACTGTCCGTTTGACGGATACGTAGCTTTTGGTGCCTTACCTCTATCCCAAAAGGGAGACCGGAGGTGTGTGTAGGTGTGTGTGTGTGTGTGTGTGTGTGTGTGTGTGTGTGTGTGTGTGCGTGTGATGATGTTTGTTGGTGAGGTAGGAAATGCCTCCGTCAAAAGAATTGTTCATTGTATATACAGAAGGATGGACTGGAGCCTCTCACGGGGGTCTTTGAGACCCCGTGGGGGCCCAGTGTGTCCCGTAATTGTGCTGTACAGCTCTTGTGTGTTGTCTATATCTTGTGTCTTGCACCTCCCTTCCCACCTTCCTTCTGGCGTCCTCAACTCCTCCTTCCATCACCCATGCTTCATCACTCCCTCCATCCATCTGTCATACAGCTCTCACTCACTCCATCATACACCCTCCCTCTCTGGGCAAAAACTGGTAGCCAGTGGTGTCAACCACACCCACACGACCAGCGTGTTTTCTCCTGGTGTGAGCTGATACTAAGACAAGGTATCCAACTTGTGCCTCACACTCGGAACTGTCCAGTCAGTGGTCGGAGCCTTGGTGCGAGTTCACGACACCTACCCTCTACTCATTACTATCTCCTTCTCTGAGCTTTGACGACGGATTACAAGATAGCGAAGAACTCTTCACGTGGGAGGAAAAATGTACATATATGTTAGCGATGTTCTGACCAGCCGCTCACACCACAGGACAACCGGAGGACAAAGAAAATTAAAGGAGCTTTTTGATTCCTTACAACACTCTCCCTCCCCCTTACTTAACTGCCTGTGTTCCCCAAGTCACAGACCCTAAATCTGGGAGGGCATGGCGGCAGGCCTAAGGGTGGTGAAGACGACGTAAACCACTAAAATATAATACAGAAGGCAACAAGTATTTTGTCAGGTGTGGAGTTGCTGGACACTGGAATAACCTACCACCAGATGTTGCCCTTGCGAAGACTCCCAGTATCTTTTAGACCAGAAGAAAGGCAGACATGTGAGTGATATCAAGACCACGAAAAAAAACCTGTTCCAGGAAAAGCACAAACATTCTTCACACAATTCTATCTTGTTTTCTCTTTCTGTTCTCCCTGAAGAATCCCACTTGAGCACCAGAGTAGGAAAATGGTTCCATTCACGATGTTCCTACAGAATGTACCTAGCAGTACACCCTCTACATACTACAAGCTGTGCCTGCTCGGATGTTCTCCCGCCGGCTGGTCTGCCGGAGGGATTGTGGGGGGGGGAGGAGGAGGCTCCTTCGGCTTTACCATCATCTCTCTATATCCAGTACATCAGAAACCTTGGACACTATCCCTGTCCACCACCGGGAAACCACGTCAGAGACCATCAGGTCTCCTGTCCTCTGTCCCTGACCTCCTCTTCCTCCAGTGACCATGAACTGAGGGAGGCAATGAGGGTGTCGCAGGGGTGGCGGAGATGAGGGGATGAGGCGTAGTGTATGGCAGGGAGAGTCATGGACGTGGTGGGGAAGGATGGAGTGGGGGGTTGTAGGCATCGGTGCAGCGTTCTGTTCCGCTACTGTTGGTTTTTCGACGCGGATGTCGCGGGTTTAGGGCGACGTCTGCCGTTCCCGAAGACTGTGTGTCAAACTGGCCACGGCGTCCTAAACAGTCTCGACTGTGGTCGACGGTTTCTGACATCACTACACCAGCACATAACAGTCCTAAACTGCTCAAACCGTCGCAGGGAAATTGTGTGATGCCACTACATCTCTCGCGTACTACCCCGAATGAGGTTGCCACTGAGCGAGCGAGCTGGCTAAAGTTACACAAGATTGTCCAGAGAGTTCCTTTAATCGCGCACCGTGTCCCTCAACATCATGATGCCAGGATAGCGGAATATATACACATACACAGGAAGTACATGGGCAAGCCAGATGACAGAAGGCCTGATGGCCTATAACGAAGATATCTGACGGAAACTGACAGGGTCGACCGTGTTCGCATTAGCCGTCGATCGGCGTCTAGTCTCGTGGAACCTCGTCAAGTCGAAGGTTAACATCGAGGTGGGAAAGAGGGACACTGGAAGCGAGAGAGAGAGGAGGAGGAGGAGGAGGAGGTCACCCGCTCCTCATAAAAGTGTCACAGAAATGTCAGTGGTCGGGAAGGCTGCCGGTGCCTCAGTGCCACAAGGATTCGTATTAAGAAACCCCCCAACATGCATGCCGACCTGTGGCGGGTGCCCGGGCGTACACGATGCAGAGATTATCTAAGACAATAGCGAGTCTGTCTGTCTCTACCCACGACACACGAATTATCAAAGACAAATAACGACTCTCCCTGTACACGACAGGGGTTATATGAGACAGTAAAGAGGCTGTCTGTCTACGACACACAAACTATTCAAGAGTGAGTCTGTCTGTTTATAGATGCCACACAGATTATTCAACATTACAAGATTTCAACATTCGCATGGTGAATGCTGAACGTGGCTTTCATACATACAAGGCTACACTTTTTTTTTCCAAGCGAAAAAAAAAAAAAAAAAATATATATATATATATATATATATATATATATATATATATATATATATATATATATATATATATATATATATATATATATATGCGTTTATCTATCAACGAAGGAGAACAAACATACCGAATCTTGAGGGAATAAATCAAATGCGACAGAAGTGTTTGTCTGATACAACTCAAATGACATTTGTAAACCACGGAGTGAGCGGACGGGGTTGAGAGTGAGCGAAAGTGAGAGGATAGAGAGTGATAGTGATATGACGGAAGGGTGAGCGTGAAGAAATATGAGGATGATGAATAAGGTGAGGTGGAGGTGAAGGTGAGAGTAAGAGAGAGTGTTATATGGTCAAATGAGACAAGAGAGGGGCGTGGTATCTCTTCTGTAAGGGGCGATATTAATGTTCGTTAACCGAATCATATACAGAACCATACAGTCTGGTAAACCGAACCAAACACTGAGTCAAGACAGTTTGGCAAACTAATCACTTGATCAACCGAATCATACGATGAATCAATTTAATCAAGTGATTAGATGATTAATGGAATAATATAATTAATCCCAGTTGGATAAAGTGATAAGATGATCAACCGAATCATAATCAGTTTATGAAGCTTACAAGATCAGAGTGAGAGAAGCGTCAGCCAACAGACCAGGCAAATTTCTCGGTATCCAAGGCGAGTAAAAAAAAAAAAAATTCTACTGCCGCTTCGAAATGAAGAGTTGAAAAATGTTTTCAGTCTAAACACCTGTGTGAGACGGTCAGTATTGACAATAATTAGAGAGCAGGAGGCGAGAATGGTCCTGCTGGCAATTACAGCAAGATAATAGTTAGATGAACGAGAAGTTACGGTGGTGATGGTGATGGTTGGGGAGGGGTAAGAGGAGTGGTGCAGTGTGGGAGTGATGAAGACAGCTGTAGTGGTGGTGGTGGTGGAGGAA
The DNA here is from genome assembly GCF_036320965.1 of Panulirus ornatus. Taxonomy (NCBI): domain Eukaryota; kingdom Metazoa; phylum Arthropoda; class Malacostraca; order Decapoda; family Palinuridae; genus Panulirus; species Panulirus ornatus. Next base: position 17,926,716 of record NC_092279.1, read on the forward strand.
AGTGAGGGAAGGGAATGTGATGGTGTGGGTAAGACCGAATATGGTTTCTAGAAGCATCGTTGTAGTATATCAAACATGGAAAGAAATTATATGTCACATCACGAGCAAGGAATTTCTTTAAGGTGAATGGTGGAGAAACATGTTTCAGAGGAATGGTTGTGGAGCATGGTGAAGCATGTTTCAGTGATACGGTAGAGAGAAGTACACTTTAGAGACACAGTGGGCGAAACCTGTTTCAGGCAAATGATGGACGAAGCATGTTCGGTATAACTGCTTCAAGGGGGCATGACGGAACACCCTGTTTCAGGGGCATGGTGGGGCAGCATGGTGAAGCCTGTTTCAGGGGCATGATGGGGCAGCACGGTGAAGCCTGTTTCAAGAACATGATGAAGGAGCAAGTTGGAGACGCGTATCAACTTGGCATGGAAGAGGACCATGGTGGAGAAGACTATCAACTTAACATGGTCCAGGAACACGTTGGAAAAGCCTATCAACTTAACATGAGCATGTTAGAGAGGCTTATGAACTTAGCATGGTATAGGATCATGGTGCAGGAACACTGAAGGAGTCCAGTGAACCTCCTCCAGAGCCTAAGAGATGAATCAAAGCAGCAGCAATAGGAGGGTCGGGGGTCTTCGCTGCCCACCACCCTGAGCGGGAAAATATGTCGAATCGTGACCACGGACGCTATCATCGGAAGGAGGTCAAGGGGGAGATGTGGTGGTGTTAGGGAAGAGGTGGAGGTGGTACTGAGGGAGGAGGAGTGAAGGAGGCAGCAGACGAAGGAGGGAGTGTGAATGAGTGAGCTGAGGAAGGTGTGAAGGAAGGAAGGGGGGGGCTGGGAAAGAGATGGAATGAGACGGAGTGCCGTCGAGACTTGCCAAGAATACTGACGTGTGTCAGGAGACGCGCCAATAAAGATAACCTGATAGATTACTAAAAGAGCAATAATGAATGACGATAATAACACTACCGAAGGTATAAAAAAAAAAAATGTTAGAACCACAACCAAAAAAATACTTCAG
>NC_092279.1:17932740-18065240 GCF_036320965.1 Panulirus ornatus
TGGTATCTATCTATCTACGTGGACCAGTCAGGGATCTACTAGATTCACGAAGGGTTGGTGGTGAGCAAAAGAAGCGTCGCTCGATCTTATGTGACATCAAACACATGATGTGAAATGTGACGCGAGATGTGGCGTGCGTGTGCTTCCTTAGACCACGTGACCCTCGGGGAATGATTACACATTTCTACGATGATAGAGGGGGAGCGACGACTTAACTGTGTGGGGAGGGCGAGGGAGGAGGGGGTGTGAAGGGAAGGAGGACTGCTAACTCAAATTTTTCCGTCCGAAGGAAAAGGAAGAGGGGAGGGACGGCAGGAGGAGGAGGAGGAGGGGGGTTTGTAGCCGCTCAAGCCCCTCTCCATCCCCCACCACCTGATCCCTAAACCCCCGCCATCGGTATGAACATCTCCAACACTGGTACTCCCGCACGACTCCCATGCCTCTGGCCTCTCCCATCCACCACCACTGCATGATGACCCTCAGCCTTGGAACGAGACTTGCCTGCATGACAACCCCCCCACCACCACCATCATCACCACAAAAAAACTGGCACTACTGCACGACACCCACGGCTGAGGCAGCACTGTATGACGACCATCAGTCGTGTCATGGCTGCCTGGCACCCCTGTGCGACGACAGTCGGGAGATATCTCTCTATGTCACCTGAGCGGGAGCACACTTGGCACCATCATCCAACTCATTCTTGACTTCCGAGGTCACTGGTAAAGTCGACCTTCCACTGGCTTTATCCCTGTATGTACCGGTCACTGTCCCCCATCTCTCTCTCTCTCTCTCTCTCTCTCCACACACACACACACACACACACACACACACACGTGTATATATATCTATCTATCTATCTATCTATCTATCTATCTATCTATCTATCTATCTCTGATGGTGTATCTGTCCGACTAAACAACGTGCGCATGGCTGACAGTCCGATAGACTGATTCAGTCCAAGTCTTTACTAACTCCTGTGTTGGTCCCTCTGGGTCTCTTTAACTCTGACTTCACTGTTTGCCTTTTACGGTGACCCGAACACTATGATGACTTTCAAAATTCCTTCTCTCATTTTTTTTTTTCCCAATTCATAAAGGCTGACTGAACTGTATTTACCTGATGTAGTACCTCATAAGTGTAAAGTGCACGAAATATAAACTGACTGGGATAACTGGCAGACTAACTAGACTGCATGATGACAAACTGATCTCGTCATTTAACAAACTGGCCTCTCTAGATAACGAAGTTATATGTCTGCTTGAAGACAGCTTTTCCTCCAGGGGATCTACAAATTAGCTCATCCATCCACTACCTCGCCGAATACCTAACCTGACTGAATGATAAATGGGTCTGTCAACCTGACTGGCAAGTGAACCTCAAAGTAACAACTAACCTATCTCTCACATTAACCCTGAACAAGGAGGGAGAAAAAAAAAAAAAACGAAAAAGAAAAATGCACCTACTGACCTGACCCCGACATTACTACTAAGTTAAATATTTCGTCATACCAGAACACCTTGCCCTCGTGCAGTAGGTGGTGCCTTGCTAACCTTTACCAGAGATACATAACAAGTCGGCAACTTACCTATTTTGCAGAGACATGCAATGAAGATCCACAGGCCGATGATAAAGGGCGTCTGCACCCTCTCGAAGTCGATGGTGGCCACAGGGTATCTCTGATTACCGCCGCCATGGCCTCCTTCAGCACTGAGGCCGTGGATGCCATCGGACGACACCCCATGTCCATGGATGTCAGACTTAGACACTAGCCCCGAGTGGTCGCCGAAAGTGTCGCCCGGGCCATGGGAACTGTTGTCGTGTACTACCCCATGTAGGGGCTCGGTGGGTGTGTTGGCCCTAGCCACTGTCACCAATGCCACTACACAGGATAAAAACAACGTCCGCTTCATTATCGGAATATTTTTCTTCTCTTTAAAATTGAAGTTTTTGACTCGCCAATTTATACACTTTCCCCCTACAAATTATGAAGATAAATAATGATCCTTCTCACTCACGGCGTTACTGGTTCCCTGATTTCTCTAGTGCAACACCACGCACTGTACAACAGAAAGTCTGCACCTCTTTTCACCGCAAATATGCTACTGTAACGTACGAGTCACAGAGCTGCTGGGTAGGACTGATGGGAGGCTTTCAATAGCTGCGACAGATACAGGTCAGCCCACAGCAAGTACCGACCACAGATGGCAGCGGGGAGAGCAAGTAGTGAGGTGCTAGGACGGAGAGAGCTTCATGGTGATACCTCGGACGCGGCCAACAGCTGACTGGCTCGTCGCGGTCCATGCTGCCCCCTCCATAACACGCACCCACACACGCACACACACACACACACACACATACAAACGCACACACTTTACTTGTTTTTTGGGGATTCGGACTTGGAACCCGACCCTCATGGGAAGAGGATCATGTGATGAAGTTTTAGTCATACTGGGAATACATTCGAAAGAATTTCGCAACTTTACGTGAGAGACTATGAACTATTTTCAACCCCTCTATCTTTTTTTTCACTTTTAAAGCGTCTGTAGTAAATGCATATAGCCTGAGGTCAGTTACCGGCGCTCGAGCTGCTCTTACGATAGCTTCCTAACCCCTTTTCTTTTAGTAACTCGAAAAATAAATTCATACATACGAAAAAGAAAGTTTGTGCTATATTTACCCAGTTGCTACTTTCTTTCTTATCTTAAATGCAGATGTTGGAAAGTACCTGACGGTGTTTCGACACTGACCTGAATCTACTGATCATTATTCATATATATACACTACATACACACACACAAAAAAAAAAAAACGTATAATAAGTACGATCCAGCTGAGTGGACGTCATGGAATACAAATGTTATTCCCCAACTGGATCCACTGTGTGTGTATGCATCTGCATAAGTCCAATCTATCAACCTCACTCGCTTCTCAGTCTAAGGCTGCCCAGCCAAACTCTATAGGCTCTTTACTGCTCTAAACTGACTTAAACCTGGCACATGAACCGTCCAAACCAACTAAATAAAAACTAAGGGTTATACCAGGTGGCCACAATCATCTGAAACTATATCATAAACGAGACCATAGAAAAGCTCATTTCAGGACTGATGGTAAAAAAAAAAAATGTGGGAAAAAATTATTTTCCTAAAGAGCCATGAAAATCTTCCTTCCATAAATCTTGCAAAACAGGAAGCACAAAGGCTGATGAAATTATCGATCCAATGCTGCAGTTACTTTTGAGAAAGACTTTTTTTTTTTTCCATACATGATCGCCGTTTCCTGCGTTTAGTGAAGTAATGCCAGGAACAGACGAAGAAAGGCCGTATCCACTCACATATAAGAAAATGACCAAACATAAACATGAATTTCCTGTAGACTTTTTACCCCACAGCCTATTGAAGACTAATGACGCACGCAGTATACACATATCAGGGGGTAGACAGCTGTGTGTGGCGTCATGGTGACAGGAAAGCAGAGCCTGGTATAAGCGGGCTTATGCTTGATCGCTTCTTTTAAGATTTACCGGTACGTTTCTGTCACACTTCCTTACATACAGCTCTCCTCACTTTTCTGTTACGTATTCTTGACGTGTTCCCCGCACGCAATACCACATCAATCTTGCCTTCCTTTACTCTCTCTCTCTCTCTCTCTCTCTCTCTCTCTCTCTCTCTCTCTCTCTCTCTCTCTCTCTCTCTCTCTAAGAAAAAGAAAATCATGTAAAATATTTTCAAAGGAAAATACCACATGAATTTGAACGATAAGGAAAAAACAATTATACTTTAGGAAGCATTCTCATAGTTACCAGTAGTCTTAGTGATGGAAACCTTCACGTTTCAACCTAATAATCGACTGATTACTAATCAATACAATTTCGAAACGTATGGTTGTTGCTTCCCATTACTTTGGTGTGGAAAATAAGCTTACACAAGGACCCAACCTGGCTCTGCGAAGTTGTGTGATCTGTTCATCTTTAATACAAACACCTGATGAACTCAAATATATGACTTATTCTTTCTCAAAACTTTAAGAAAAAAAGAAAGTTAAGTCTTCCTGATTACCGGAAATTCTGGACATTACAAAGAATAAGTTTATAGTATCAACATTTCATGTGGATATCACGTCTGAGCGGCTTCCGGAACGACCCGAGCAACAGTCGACGGTTGTCGACGGTTACCAAAGACGAAGACAAAAATGGCGGCTTGCACTGCGGGAGCCACTCGACGGACGAGTCAACTACAAACATGATATACATATATAGGCAAACTTGCTCGTCATTATACCAGTCTACTAGCTAGTACTGTGGCCTCATACCGCAACAGACATTAGTATCGAGTAATTCGACGCCCTTACAATGATGTCTACTGTACGTTACATCTTATATAGAGAAAAGATGACATAAGAAGCAACAGCGTGACGCGTGCACGGATTTCGGCGTTGTGCTTCAGTTGAGGGAGGTCATTAGCGCAAAATGACTGACCGGAAAGGGTAAACGATAGTGATGTGGCCAACCCGCACGCCACCACCACCACCACCACCGTCGTCTATGGGACGACACTGGATAGGCAGAAATTCTATGGGTTTGAATTTCAAGTAAGTTCAGAGCCACGATTCCCTCATCGTTTCGTGAGAATACTTCACATCTCTCCAAAGTTAACATCTGGTACAGTAATATTCCTAATAGCAACAGTGCTACTGTAACTTACCCCGCCCCCCACAGCTTTCCCATATTCACGATGAAGCCTCATAAACTTTTTTTTTCCTCCTTCCGTGCGTCCCTCAGGCATTAGCCACCGATGCCTAACCCCACCCTACACTCACCACCAGTCTCTTTAATACCGTGAAAGCCTACGGAATCTACAAGCCATTATTCATGCTTAAGGTAATATACCAGGCTCTTATGTGGTTAAATGTATTTTGAAACTCTTAAGCATAAAGTTAAGACCTGTGAACACGATGGTACAACCCTTGAGCAACAAAGTGTGACTTAAGCACAAAGGTGCGACCCCTGAGCACGACGGTATGACCCTTGAGTACGACGGCATGAACCACCAAAGTACGACGTTACAACACTTGATGGTACGAACCTTGAGTACGAAGGTATAACCGATGGATATTATGACCTGACTTTAGTTCTGCTCATCATATACTCAATGTTCATACCATCGCACGCAAAGGTCGTACAGTCGTGCACAAGGGCGAAAAACAAAATGTGCACATAAGACTTACTAAAACTTCGGCAGTTGTAAGGAAAATATTATTGGAAACGTGTAGACAAATACACTCTTAATTAGAATGCGACATCATCAACACCCTGACACCTTTAATGCTATTCAGTGATCAAAACAACCCTGAAACACGACTCGTCAACAATATACCCTTTAATACTTGTATTCATATCACAGATGGAGAGAATTTTTCATAATTCAATATATAAACATAAATGAAATGTATAGACAGACGAAGACAATGAGGAATAATATTAAGTCTCCTTCCGTCAATATAGCACTACCTTCTTATTCTAAAACCTGACAGAGCTGAGGCAAAGAAAACATTCTAAGGATTATTTTCTTACTAACTGTAATGCTTTGACTTACGGTCGTTTGAGCAGAACCTAAATATACGAATTAATTCTAAGACTTTATTGAAGAATATTGATTGAATTCGGCATATTTTCGGACTGGTCTTGTTACTAAAGTAACTGAGAGAAGATTTTTAAATCAGACAGACGTAATGCAAGAAGCTGCCCACAGATGTCACCATTGTACACTGACTCACGGCCGATTCGCTCGCAAATTACACACCCGAGGGAGACACAGAAAAGAAGGCTACAGTTCTGCAGTTTATGTTCCGTTCTGAACCCCCTCTTATACTAGAGTGAGCGTGATATTACGCTTTGATCGTCATGCTTAGACTGCGAGGCGAGAGCCCGTAAAAATGAGTGGCACTAAAGACAGTGTAGCCTTGGAGACTACCAAGGTTATGGCTAGAGCTCAAAGCGACCTGAATCAATAGGGTTATTATAACCGTATTGTGTACAATCGACATAAGCTAGGCTTTTCATTTCTTCAGTTTGACAAAAAGATTTATGGACATTCGGTCAAAAACATTAAAATCATATATTTCGATGTACTGCATATTCTAATACTAAACAAGAGAGAGTCTTTCAGAGATTAAAGTCAATATATGTTGAGCATTATTTACAACAAAACAGTTTCCTTTTACGCTCATACCGTTCTCAATCAGTTTCAAGAAACATAAAATATTTGATAATTATCTTTTCAAGGAAAAAAGTCATTGTAATGCAGAAAATCAGATAAAGACTGTGCCAAGTGTTTGCTTTCATATTCCAAATGCTTTCAATACCCAGATAAGACATTCAAAACAACGTATACAGAAAATGAAGTCATGGGGCACAACCCCTCAATGCACCGGTCAGCAAGTCTATTACTGTAGGACACTTTGTCTGATGTTGACTAAACACAGAAATAACAGACGAAGAGTTTTGCTTTGCATACTTAAAGTAATCGTAACACAAATGTTTACGTTCAAAACTAGAAATAACGCTGACCTCGAATCCTGGTTTTCTTCTTTTCTCGCTTGTATGATGGATAATGCTTTGCATCATATATTGAGCTTGCAACTTTTAAAATACATTCGAAACAATCAAATCATATATATATATATATATATATATATATATATATATATATATATATATATATATATATATATTAGCCTATGACATCAGGCAGCGTGCCAGAGTTTAGTATCTTCAATAATATTACAATAAAGATGCTTCGATGCCTGTCTACGTAACAGTTTAATACTTATACGATTCCCTACTTATCCAGCCACAGCCCTTCATAAACAGTTCTTAATGAGGAAACTCTACCCTCGTGAAGAAACTGGGACGAAACTCTTACCTTTTTGAGGAGGATGAGGGAGAAACTCTCCCTTGGTAGAGAGATCGCGGAAGAAACTATACTTTGCGGAGGTCGTTAAAAGTGAAACTCTCCCTCTAAGAAAACTGGGAGATTCTTTCAAGGTAATAATGGAGAAATTTTACCGTGATGAGGAGAGCGTAGGGAAACTCTACCCTAGTGGAGAGGGGTAGGGAGACTCTAACCTGGCGTGGAGTGAGTGAAGGGAGGACTCTACCCTGGTGTGGGGATTGTCCTAAAAATCTTTACTTTGGCGAGGAGAGAGTGAGAAAGAAACGCGACCTTGGTGTGGACCGAATAAATGAGAAATAAATTCCATCTCCGTGAGGTGAAAGTGAAGACATTCTGTCTTGAAGAAACTCCTACACTGGTGAGGAGAGAGAGAGAGAGAGAGAGAGAGAGAGAGAGAGAGAGAGAGAGAGAGAGAGAGAGAGAGAGAGAGAAACTACACCGGTGAGGAAGGAAAGGAAAAAAACTCTACCTCATTGAGGAGGATAAGGAAAAAAAACTCTACCTCGGTGAGAATGTTAAGAAAAAATTTTCTCGGTGAGGATGGTGAAGGGGGAAATATCTACCTCGTTGAGGGTGGAACTTCCTGGGTAAGACTGAAGGGTTAATTCATGATTCACTTTTCATTGACGTGTTTTAAATGCCTCAGTATCTATGAAATGGTTGGATGATAGGCTGGCTAATTGAACTTTAGGCCCATCAACTGCCAGCATCATTATCAAAAGACCGTCAATATCAAACTGTAACAACGAAACAAGTGTTAGTTGTTTGGGTGATTGTTTTGGCTTAGGCCTATCAATTGCCAGAGTCATTAAGGCCGTGCAAGTGTTCCAGCCAATTCTAACAGTATACACGCTCTCACTGTGTATACTTTTGATGATGACTTACAACACTTATGTAAATCACAGTACAGTAAATGTATTGGCATATCAGATTCTTCGGAAAATATGAGAAACTAAATGAATATAAATATCTTAAGAGGAAACAAAAACTTGCCTCCAAAATTGTAAAAGGTTACGTCCCATTCCTCACTGTTGTTTACGTCAAGAAAATTACAGTTCCGCTCGTCGCTTGGTTCTAATTGCTGCTCACAGTTCGGAAAATTGTATACCCTCACAGCATGACATACAGGAAGATTATCAAAGTCCTTAGAGCCCCAGCCCAGCTTTCATGACCAGTTGACCAAACTCTTGTGGCCGTTGCGATGCGCAAGACAGGCAGAAGGAAAGAGAAAAACAAGAAAAACCAGCCAAGCGTAACACCAGTCCCAAAGGAAAGTAAACGACTGAATTAAAGGCTCCGCAAGTTTATAAATATATATTTAATCAAGGTATTTTCGATAACTATACGAACAAATCATAATACACACACACACACACATATATATATATATATATATATATATATATATATATATATATATATATATATATATATAATTTATCATACTTAACCGCCATCTCCCGCGTTAGCGAGGTAGCGCAAAGGAATGACCCCACCCACCCACCCACTTAAACATATCCTTTCCAAAACACACACACACACATTATTTACATATATATATATATATATATATATATATATATATATATATATATATATATATATATATATATATATATAATCCCTTCAGTACGTTGAATGAACCGCTTTACTGCGTCGAGTTAACCCTTTCAATATGTTGACTTGATCCCATGAGTACGTCGACTTGGCCCCCATAGCACGATCACCGAGTGCCGTGAACAGTCAAGGCTCTCAAGTAGTTACACACACTAGTCTGACCAACCTCACGGGTAGTCACCAGCCCCTAACATTATTATTTCCCATCATCCTTACGTCTCTTACTCTATGACGTAATCAAAACCATTCAGTTGACAATTGGAAATATCCGCAGCATCTAATTCTCCACAATGGTCAAAACTATAAGTCTTAGTCAATAAATTACAATGTGGTTATCAGTGTACATTAATTACACTCTCACGTAGAGACATAAGCTCAAGTAATGATATATTTCCACTATCAGGCTTACGTCCAAACTGAACACTTTTCTACAGACGTGACTTAACGTCTGTAGATGCAAATACCGTGTGTTTATCAGCAAACATAACCTGGATTACCGAAGTCTTTCAGTGGTGTGCACTGACGACATAAAAAAAGAGGTGGACGAGGTTTGCAGTGTGGTCTGCTGTTGGCTCACACCACAAGTGATTGAAAAATACTGCAACAAGTCATAGACAATGGCTTGTGGTGGGTACGAGTTACAGTGCTGTGTCATCACCGCAAGTTAATGGAAAAATCTTACTGTGTGATCGAGTATCCTATTTTGAAGGTATAATCAACCAGAGAGGATAAGATCAAATATTTCGATAATATACGGCAAAAGTCGATCAGAATTCGCCATCATTGCAAAGCCATTTACTCTATGAAAAAACTAAAACATCAGCAATGTTTTTAATGTACATTTCTTTTCGAGATCTTTCGCAGTACAGGAGTTAGCGTTATTGACTATAAATTCACACACGAGGCCACCCAGGTTCGAATCCTGGACACGGGAGTCACCCCATAGCCAAATCAGCTCGCTATGAACATGTATGTCATAAAACTTGTCCTTGTGAAACAAAACATTACGACAAATATTCTCAAGCACATTGTTCTGGGAAGTGGATTTCTTGTTAGTCCCTTTCTCTATCTCCCTTGTGTGTGTGTGTGTGTGTGTGTGTTCTTACCCCAGATCTTGAAATCAATCGGCCATATAACTTCTTAAACTATATACTGCCAATACTGTTTCATCACTTAGGTTATTTCATTTATCCTCTATTGTAATACTGCATTTAAAAAAGTGTTCATATCTTTTATATATATATTTCATGTTATGGATGTTTCCTCGTATCTTTCAAAGAAGTTCGCTGCTGACGTCATCAAACTTGTCACGAAACACGAAGGCCATAATTACCGCTTACACTTCTCTCTTCTATAGTTGGCAAATTTATGTCCAACCAACAATCACTGTTATTCATCTGTTAATACTGGTACTATCTTTTTGATACCCTCTTCTGGACATTCTCCGTTAATTCTTTGTAAGTCATCTTTTCTAAGTATGGTGACCAAACCCAGAGAAGAATATTCTATATTTGGCTTAACATTCACTGTGAAAAGTCTTTTGAATATTCCCTCATCTATGTACATGAATTCGATTCCAATAAATATGCTAACACAACTGTTTCCTTTCCAGTCCTCCTGAGGTGGATCTGTTGCACCAGACGAAGTACATTGTGTGTGTTGTGCGTGTGTGTGTGTGTGTGTGTGGGTGGGTGTGCCCCTCTTATATTTTCAAGGACCCAATGCGTTTGGGGGCCGGTCAGCCACTGCTATACTGCGCATATCAACCCATTCGTTAGCATCAACGCTCCGTGACCGTCTGACTACATGCGTTACTGCGGACGACGCGCATGGAGGCGGTCATACATTAATCCTCATTTCGAGAAAACCAGCTAACTGGTATTTTTAATCTACTACGAAGAAAGAATCACTGATAGAATTCTATTTAAACGGCGGTCAACCCGTGCCAGAGCGAAGCTTTGGATAATTTACGGTTTAATGGCCGAAACGCGGATTTAATAGCAACAGTCGTGGCCAGGGTTCCAGGTTACTGAACCGATGTCATGACAAACACTGAAATTTATAAAGCGTCGTCATGGTCAAGAATCGAACCTACAATGCAAGAACTGAGAACGATTCAAATCTTAATGAGAAATGTCAAGGAAAAACAAAACAAAAAAAAACCATGAGTACGTCGTCAGACCATGAAGATAAACCTGTTTTATCAAGCTTTAAATCTCAAAACTCGCTTAAGAAGCATCAGAAGGAAAGAGCTTACCTCACAAATGTTCTATCGAAATGTAGGTCACTAAAAATTATGAATGGATCGCACATTTCTGAAATTTCTTTTCATATATGTATTGTGCACGGCGAGTATTTATCGTTCAATTGACACAATGAAAAGGATACGAGTTCTTGTATGTTCTTCTCAACAACACTCTAAATACTTCTGTTCTAATCATAACTTTGCCACTATTTTTTATTCATTTATCTTTTTGCTTAATAATTTGCAACTTTTCTGTTCTATCCACCAATGGTACAAATGTACAACACATATGACTATATATCATTAAAACGGAGAGCAATATTGCATCTTTCTGTTAAACCAAAATCTTTGGTATAAAACGTTTGTCACTGTACAGCAGCAATCTGCCCAATCCACACACACCAGCCACTCGGGACATGTATATCCACTAGGCTAAATCTTTCTTAAAATATTGTCCATATCATCACAGCGCTGCTGACAACTCGAGAAGACGTTTGCAACAGCATCAAATAGCCACCAATTTCCAATACGCACGACGCCAAAGTCTCCACAGGATGCCCTTACATTCTGCCAACTTCGAGGTTACCTTTTCTGACCGCACGGATCGAAGCTTTAATAGATCCAGCCACAGTGGTAACGATTTCAACCCAAATGGCAACAACACGTGCTTCAGTCCCACAATTCGACACAGTGGATGTTTTCTTGAACATTCTGGTGTATGTTTACGCGAGGCGGGAAGGAAAAACACTGTAGCGATACTCTGCCCCGAAAAAAAGAAGGAACAAATTTATCGAACTGGAACGAACTGTTGGCTCATGGATCAAGGCGGGGCTGCCCGCCAAAGACGAACAGGTAAGAGGGAAGGTAATCCGAACCGCCAGACGGGTTACATAAGTGTGAACACAAATCCTAACATGATGTCATTCTGATCTAACTACTACACGACATCACATCTGTTTGGTGTGGGTCTGTGAGGCAGTGGAAGATTAAGAATCTGTAAAATTCTTAGAACCTTACAGAAAAAAATGTTCTTTACAATAATTTCGATCTAAAAAACTTTATGACTGGTATACTTTTATCCATTTTTTCAAATTTTAATATGAAAATAAGAAATGCGTGCATGTTAAATAATTTCTTGTACTCTTGATTATGAAATAAGCATCAGTAATTAACCTTTCTTGCATGTTAAATAATTTCTTGTACTCCTGATTATGAAATAAGCATCAGTAATTAACCTTTCTCTTGAATTAACTGTGACAAACATTCGGTTTACATCATGAGTCCGCTTTCAACACTGCATACTTTACTGAACTTATTTAAATATTTCACTCTTCAACAACTGTACTGAAATACGTTATAATTTCTTTCTTATGGATGCGGAGCCACCCATAAGCGCATGACCCGTACCTAAATATTTATTGATGAACAGCTTAATCCCGCACAGTTAAGTCCGACGACTTTTTGTTTGCAAGTCCCTAATTTCTATGTCCAATGACTATGTGTGAAATAAATAGATGCTTGAGAAATGTGGATGGCACGTTCGTAACTAACGAGCTGCAATCAAGACTTTTTGTTGGTGAAACGTGCTTCGTCTCTCTCTCTCTCTCTCTCTCTACGAAATGTTTAAATCCATACATTTTTCTTTTATGTAAGCTGACACGGCACGGGCAGCTGGGGCCCTAATCAAGGTCGTCCCATCAACGCTATATATATATATATATATATATATATATATATATATATATATATATATATATATATGTGTGTGTGTGTGTGTGTGTGTGTGTGTGTGTGTGTGGCAAAATATTAAAAATCTATATTCAATTTCATTAGACCCAACCAATCATCCACGCAGGCTGGGACAAAAAGGGGCAGCCCCCTTACATTGCAACAAAAAAAAAAAAAAGATTCATAGTCACAGTTACTTGAATGGAAATCAATTAAACATTTTTCGAAATTCTTACCCAAACTGAAAAGTTGTGTATGCTACTAGGCAAATATAACACTAAGCCTTGTTAACTTACACTGTAAAGGCTGGTTCTTATTATACATATTTTGTTCTGTACCTTCCCTTGTAATTATTTCTGTACTCGCCCATGAAGCTGCTGATGTATCAATCTCAAGAGAAAATCTTACAAATCTTGATCCCTACTGAGAATTATGTTCAACTGATCTTGTCTAACTCAACCTTACCTAATAAAAGTTTTACCTCACCTACTCAAGCCAGTCTACAGCAGTCATCTTGCTGAATAAAACATCAAACTGTCACAAGCCACATTAAAAGATTGTTATCATATTATCAAACAATAATCATATGGAAAATTGTAGGTATGGAAGTGACTTTTCACGAAAGCTACTGCCAATGTGAATATTTGACAGTTCTCTCGCCGCCCTTCGTAGAAACAAGAACACATCTGTATGTACATACATATTTCAAGACATGGGGTCCCACGAGTGTTGAATACCCTTTACGTATTGGAGTATACATAGATAATACCCAACGACTGCAATGAGATGGCGATGGAACAAAAGTACTTTTTCCCGTCTGCAACAGGTCATCTATAGTTGGTTAATCCTAATTTTACATGTGTGTAGTCCTTACGCATATTCACTACTCTACCTTTCACAAATAATTCACCCAATTTTTTCTGCCAAAAATTAGCCGTTGTACTTTTATTCCTTATACTAAGGATATCACGTTTCACACTAATGTTCATAACATACCATTATCTTTAAAGCAGCAAGAGTGTACGTTTACACCGGTTCACAATTTACTGTTTAATCCCAAAACAAGAACTCGTCTCCTCTACGACTATATCCAATTCTTATCTTCTAAATTAAAAAAAAAAAAAAATGCAAGGTTATACTTACATGGCAGCTGATCTCGAAGCTGTAGAGGCGATCCAAGTGCTGCTCAACGATGTATCAAATCGTGAGTCCATAGGATGATTATTTATTTTGGCTTTAGGCATGTCTATTGTCAGGGTCATTAATGCTATCATACGTCAAGTTATAACGATCAAACAGAAAATCTTGACAGCCTAATTCAAGAGAATTCCAGGATGATACACGCTCACGGCCCTTAAGAGTCAGTTAATCATCAAAAGTTATTTTTCTAAAAAATTATCAACAACACACGCGAGTCACTGTTCGTTACTGGTACTTCTTGCTTCTCGTTCTGTCACAGGTTATTCAAAGTTCGCTTAGAGCTCACTGTTGTACGCAGTGAACTCCAGATGATAATACTCCATTGACAACGCAATCTGTCTACATCACCCTTAAACACTATTTGTTTTCTTGAATGTAACTTGATTTCCTGAGAATCAGGAAAGTCCACTGAATGCTTGCATGGGCTCCAAGTAAATCCTGAAATCGTCAAACACTTTTAAGAATCAGGCAGACATGCAAGTTGTTGACATGGTTGTAAACAAATGACATAAAAGAACCGATAAGCGAAGCACGTTCCGTAACGTCTCGAACGAATATGAACGTTCCCTTAAGCAGTTCTGAAATAACAATAGCACCATAGAGCTCATTAAATCGCATTACTCAAAGAACATGCAAATCCATTTTGTTCCCTCCAACACCAGTGAGGTGGATTTGAGAAGAGGTATTAAACAGCGATGAGGTACGTAGGGAAGACATATAAAGAATACTTAAGCGTCTAAATTCTTGAACCATACAAGACTCATGGTTCTGTTGAAATTTTTCCATGTGTGCTGAAAATGTGTGGATACAATTGACAAACTGAACGAAATACTGTTCAAGATGTTGCTGGAAAAAGATGAAGTGTTATGGTTGTGGACGAGACAAAACATCGTACAGAGGGACTTAACTACAGACCGGTCTCCCTAAAGGGTGAGATCTGTCAGGTATTGAAAAGGATTAAAAAAAAAAAAAAAGAAGAAATCAATGACATTCAGCAGAGAAGAAATTACAGAAGTGAGAAACAACACGATTTCAGGGAAAGGTCATGCGTAACGAACCTCGTACAGAGGTTCGTTACGAATGACCTCTAACACAAATATTCAAAATTATCAAAGGCTTTGGTATTTCTGATCCAACAAGCTACTTAAAGTTTGATTCATCTTATTTCACTCATAGTCCCGGACACAAATGTTTTGAGTGACGCGATATATTTCTTCCTAAACAGGAATATCACTACATGTAATGATTTACCAGTTAGAGTTGTTGAAAGTAGTAAGGTACGTAAGTTTAAAAATAGAACCGATTGATATTCCACTTTAAGTCCATGATTGAAATTATTAGTGCCTCCATAGACAAATGAACAGTTTGCTAGTTTTCTCATGATCATGTATGCATTTCTACCTCTACCAAACTAGTAGAATGTAATCCGAGTTTCTTATAACTTTCACTATCACAAACCGTCTCATCTGTTACCGTTTGAATCTGTATTCTTTAGGAACGGCTAGAGGACTTACATTTGCCAACCAGGGAAGAGAGAAGGGTGAGGGGTGACCTAATCATAACCTAAGTTTTCAAAAATGCATGGTAACTTAGTGAATAGTTTTTTGAAAGATGCTGGGACTGAACCACCAGAGGCCAAAGCATAAAAGAAATTTGTAAGGTAAAAAATGGAAGAGGAATGCAATGAATTATTTTGTGATTGTGAATATGTACACCATACACCAGTTTAAAAAGTTGTACAGTAGCAGAGAAAATTCAAGAGATGGGGGTCCATGAATAGTGAACTCCTTCCCCATACAGTACATTTAATTGATTACAATTACATGCATATGCTAACTGCTTTGGGTAAGGGTAGATTTATATTCTACAAATGTACTCATTTCATACAGTGATACCTTACGTAGTGTGCAAACCTACCCATTCAATTACCAGCATAATTTTGATCCCAGTTCCTACGCTGAGTACTTTTCATTATTTTTGACAACAGAAATATTCTTTACAGTTTTTAAGTAACTCTGGTAGCACATAAAAGCAATCCACTTGTATTTGTCTTGTTTTTCAATTAGTTGACCCCTTGAAAGCACTCTTTTAAAGTGAAACCATCTTGAAAATCATTGTGCTATCTTGACAAATTATACAAACATTAACCGCGTTGACTGGTAATGTAACTTAACATTCTTCATAAATCTAAATTGCAAAACTGAGTATTTGTACCTAAAAACCTTCATTACTCCTCTGCTGACATTGTTTTACCACAAACAATATTCATATGTGTGCATCTTAGTATTTTTTTTTTATTTAGCTTTGTCGCTGTCTCCCGCGTTAGCAAGGTAGCGCAAGGAAACAGACGAAAGAATGGCCCAACCCACCCACATACACATGTACACACATACACGTCCACACACGCAAATATACATGCCTTTACATCTCAACGTACACACATATATATACACACACAGACATATACATATATACACATGTACATAATTCATACTGTCTGCCTTTATTCATTCCCATCACATCTTAGTACAATCATATTTTTTCACTACAAAATCCAGTTTATAAACATCCTATGCACACTCTCCCAAAAAAGTATTGCCCCCCAACCCAGACCTCAACTTTCAAATAATCTCCAACTGGCAAACCAAGATTAAAACTTTACAACATTGCCAATGTTTCTAATAATCTACAACTGGCCCAACGAGATTAAAACTTGACCGCTGCCAACCTGATGCAGTTAAAACTGCATCAAGGTGGGAGCAAAGATGTTTTAATCTCAATCAACACCCTTCAGGGGCATACTGAAGGGTGTTCAGACATATTTTTGTGGCCTATATGATCATTTCAAATGAAAGCAATCATATTTTTTATATATTACAATATTTCAATATACTTCAGTAGTACTGACATCCATGAAATACATACTTTTATATCAAAATTTCCTATAGATTGCTTATATATTATTTGAATGATTATGGATTATAATTGCTTATATTCTGTTCACATAAGAGCACAAATGGTGCTTCATTGATAACTTTGCAAGCCAATTTCTCCTATCTAGTTTCCTGCATCCATTTACATATGTATTCTACCTTTCTATTGCTTGATTAAGCATAAAATGCTAAGTATAACAACTACCTCATACACCATATCAAAGTTCGGAGCCATAGATTATTTTGTGCTTTCAAAGCAGCAAATTGACAGCGAAGAGATCCAGTTCATTTGACAGTTAGCTATTTCAGCTGATAAAAAGTCTTCAGAAAAAAGTTCTTGGAACAAAGTCATCGGAAAAAGTGCCCATATGACAGCCTTAAGCCTACTAACATCCCATCACTTTCACCTCTGCTACCTTCATAGCACTTGAAACTCTTCTTTCACTTCCCTAAATATGTAGACTCTCATTCCTTAAGTTTCATATTACCAGCATAGCTTTTGCAGAGCAAGGTCTACTGGTAATCTTTATGTCTCCCCTCTGGTATGGTTTTCCAAGGACTTACATGAATGTTTTGTTGCATCCTCTAATAACACAATAGCACTTGATAGGGTGTAACAAATTTCTTTGTTGCATCCTTTAATAACTCCAAAACATTTGTTGCATCCTTTAATAACTCCAAAACACTTGAGAGGGCGAAGCATATTTCTTTGATTTTCAAATTTCCTTATTCTTGGTTTTCTAAAGCATAACTTTGTCATTATATTGTGGTTGACAGGGCAACTTGTCCATTACATCTTTGAGCCTCTGTGGATTCAAAATCCACCCCCATACTAACTTTCCTGCTATCACCAGTCTTCAACCAACCAACATGTATCTTAGTCTTCCTCAGGTTCAACAGGTACTTATTTAGTTACTCTTATAAGCTCTCTGCACATATCGAAGCCACTAAGACTCAATCCTATGGCACCCTACTGGTTAGGACATCCCATAATTTGTAGAGACCAGCCACATGAGGAGTTAACGTTATGATACACCTTTCTTCAAATGGCAAAGCTTTGGAACTCCCTTCTTTTGCTTTTCCCTGTTCTTGTGGCATTTCCATATTTAAGAGTCAGGTCTAAAACATCTATGGAGTGCTATTAATTTCTTCTGTATCAACTCATTTCAAATAGCAACAGACCACTGTCTTAACATAATCTGTGATAGTGGAAGGGAACAGAAATTCTTGGATTAACATGGTAGGAATAGAAAGACAGATTTTTCAGAGAGGAAGCCCAATAATCTTATAGCTGGGGTGCAAAGAATGTCAGTCATGGATTTGAAGCGAAATATCTATTGAGTCGAAGCTAATATGCATCTTAGGCTACTACTTTCAACTACTCTCATTGGTAAATCACTACATATGTCAACAATCCCAATGAAAAGTTCTTCCCCTCATTCACAGTAGTATCAGTCAATTCTATTTAGTAGGTCATTACATCAAGAATATTGAAGCCTTTATTAGTATTGAATACTTGTTTAAGATCTTACTCCATTTTTTTAATATGAGATGGCCATGACTAGGATATTTTTACAAAAGCCATAGTCTCTAATAAAAAATTAAACATACACTCTAAAAAACATAATAATGCATCACATAGTTTACAAGCAGGAATTAATTTCTTCTCTAGTTTGGGTTATAATCAGTGTGACCATTATTATCATTATTAGAAGATAAAGACAAGATGGGCTGCTCATTGCATGACCTTGATAGAATGTCATAAAAAGGAGAAATATATCAACTGAGAATGGTAAGGAAAAAGTTACCAAGAAGCATACATACAGAAGACAGTATAATACTACTTGGAGAAAACAAGCAACAGGGTCAATACTGCAGGTGTCAACAACAATAATGGCATTAAAAAGCTATAAATACAAATGTAGTGCTTAAAACAGGTGAAATAAAATTCAAGTTAAGATATATTTTATTTTATAAAATATCTCAAAGTTAAATCTTGGTGATAAGCTGATTATAAAGGACAAGAAAATAGTCCCCTGTAGTTGCTATCCTTATCCCTAGTTATGATCATTACTGATACTGCACAACATAAAGCAAAGAATATCTCTGCTTTATGGATTAGTAATGTAATAGTCTCTCTAGGGCACAATTACACAGCACTTAGATTTTGATGCTACTTACAAGTATATGCCTGTTAATGGATTACAAGCACAGAGATAAATCTGTTTAGTACTGTACAATGTTTACTGACAAAGAGAATATTTCATCCTTAGGTAAAAAAGAATGAGACATGAAAGATTCATAATTTGAAATATATTTTGGCAAAATGAAGAAAATAAAGAAATTACATATAAGAGTAATGTGTATTGCTAGTGCTCCTTATCTAATACAAAAACAACATACAAAAATGAGCTATTTCACAAAAGTAGTATTCAATAACTTAACTTTCTTTTATTCCCATGTTATAATGTATTTATAGAATAAAACAGCAGTACAATTAACAGACTATCCTCACATTAGTGAGAAATCATAATCTGCTACTCCCCCACTTTCATTATAGTTTATATATACAAAAACAGTGAGGTCCAGGTAGCACAAATGAACATAACCAGTCGTCACATTCCCAGTTTTGCTTCAAAAGAAGAAACTGACAATTAGGTTTGTGAGGTCTGGACAGTTTTAACATTCCTGCAATGTACAGTATGGACGACGTACAATACACAGTTACAATGTATGATCATTGTACCAGAAATAATAAACCAGCCCATAATCAATTAACGCGAAGTGTGCAAGCTAAATCCGCTAATTTTTACGTTATTTTCTTGGCCTTCTGGTACAAAACATCTACAACTTTTTCCATTGCCTTAATGGTATCAAGAGCATACTCATATGTTTTGTCCTTGTTAACGGGATCCCAAACAATCAATACCCCAGCACCCTGATCAAGAATACCAGTCAATTTAGAGTCTAAGATCATTTGAGAGAGTTTACGCTCAACAGCATCCTGCTGAAGACCTATGGTTTCACTAACATAGGACACCTGTACCTTACTATATGGTTCAATGATTCTGCACAAATTTTGCTCAAGCATATTATCATATAGGGTGTTTAGATGAGCTTTCACTATCATGTCACCTTCTAGTTCTTCTTTGTACTTATTAACTGTAGATTTGAAGTCAGCAAGTGAACGCTTACTACTGGCAGCTGCAATGCCTTTCATTGCTTCAACATGACTTCCACTGTGACGCAATGCTAACTTTCCACTTACAATATTGTGAACGTCCTCAGGACACTGTAGCATTATTTTTGACAGTAACATATACTTCAGTGCAGTAAGTGCTTTTGGGCTGTCAATACTATCATATCCTTCAAATGCTTCATAGAAATATGAAAAAGCAGTCTTAAAATCCTTTTCTTCAGCAGCATGGAGAATGCCAGACTGGAGATCAAGGGCAGCTTGAAGCTTAGGTGGACAGTAAATAGCATTCGCTGTTGTACGTGCAGACGTTAAGGCAGCACGGGCTTTAGGTAAGTTACCCAAGGCATGATATGTTTTACTCTCCCACAGCTGTACTTCTACCAACAAATTTTTGTCATCCAATTTTTTCAACTCCTTCAGCAATTGTGAACCTAGGGAAAGGGCTTCTAAGTACTGTTTTGTGTCATAATAAAGAGCAACTAATCTGGCTTCTAATGACTGACGAAGAAAAGTACGTCGTTCAATTTTTGACCATTCGATGTTGTCCCTGCAAACTTCTACTTCCAAACCTGTTGTTGCTTCCATGTCTAAAAACATGTCTACCATTGTCCGAACAAGCTTTGCAGCTTTGGCTTTGGAAATCTGTGAAAGAAAAGGTCGAGTGTCCTTGATGAGTTGTGCTAGCTGATGAGCCTGGCCTGCTTTCTTATACTGCTCAGCAAGTGAAAGGATCCCTGCCTCCCTGGTAGCAACATCATCCTCCTCCTCTGGGTCTGTAAATAAAATATTCCTATTAGCAATGATATAATGTCTTAGGAATATGAGAATCATCAGACAAGTTGAGAACATCAGAAGGAAACTAATAAATGATAAATTAGCAGTCATATTCAATGAAACATGCCTGGATACATAAATAAATACATATTCATACATGCTCACCATTTCCCGCATGAGATAGGTAGCCTTAGAGGGAGAATTCCTCACTTAGCTTCTTGCTCCATTCCTTATCCTGAAAAGTAGTACAGGAAGGGAGGATTTCCAGCCACCCACTCCTGCCCGTTAGACACCTTCTGTGACATGCAGGGAATACCTGGACAATATTCCTTCTCACCTATCCCCAGGGGAAATATATTACTAGCGAGGTAGCGCTAGGAAAAGACAACAAAGGCCACATTCGTTCACTCTGTCTCTAGCTGTCATGTATAATGCACCGAACCCACAGCTCCCTTTCCACATCCAGGCCCCACAGAACTTTCCATGGTTTACCCCAGATGCTTCATGCCCTGGTTCAATCCAGTGACAGCACATCGACCCCGGTATACCACATCGTTCCAGTTCACTCTATTCCTTGCACGCCTTTCACCCTCCTTCATGTTCAGGCCCCTCCTTCATGTTCAGGCCCCGATCACTCAAAATCTTTTTCACTCAATCTTAATTACTGTTTCCTGCGTCAGAGGTAGCGCCAAGAAACAGTCAAAGAATGGCCCACACACACACATCAGTCCATATATGTACATATACATATCAACATATACATACATATAAACATGTACATATACTTGCTTGCCTTCATCTATTCCTGGCACTACCCCGCCCCACAGGAAACAGCATCGCAATTCAGTGGTTCAAATCATTTTATTCAACATGTGATTTTTGTATACATGCAACACTACATGTTTCACAAAAACAATCTGCCTCATCTGGGGCAAACAGTTCATTAAGCTTTTAAATCCTTACACCGCCACAATAATTCCATCTCTCCTCTGCCATACTCGACTACACACTGGCAGAGGAGAGATGGAATTTTTTAGGTGTTGAGATTTAAAAAAAACTTTATGAACTGTTTGCACCTGATGAGGCAGAGCATCTCCAGGAAACATGCAGTGTTGCATGTATAGAAAAATTACATGTTAAATAAAATTATCTGAATTCCAACTGAATTACGATTTCACCTTCATAACTATCTTCATGGACTGTTGTAATCAACATAGAATCCATGAATGACCACTTCATATGCCCTGGTTCAGACTATTAAGAGAACATCCCCCTATACCAGATTCATCCAATTCATTTCATTATGTGCAAGCCTTTCGCCCTTTTGAATGTTCAGGCCCTGAAACTACAAAGCCTCCTGCACTCTATTATTCCATCTGCTTTTCTAGGTTTCCCCTTACTTCCTCCTGTTTTGAAGTATAGACCCACTTAGAAAGTCTTTCAATTCTCCTTTCCATATGATGAAACTATTTCAGCACACCCTAGTCAGCCTGGGAAGTGTGTCTCCTATATTGTGTGGCATGCATGTACTGTGCTTATAATCAATTACAAAAAGATTATAATTACATAACTTTTCATAAAGATTCATATACTGAATATTTCAGAGCAAAATACATTAACAGCCCAAAAATAATACTTGAACATTTATAACACACATGCAGTAAAAGAAGCAAAATCAGCAAATAGAAGTCAAAGTGTACCCAATGACAAACAGTGATAGCAAAGTCTAAATTCATCATCCATAATTTATTCATCTGAAAGATTTTGTCACATGAAAATGGCAATCAAAACTTAAGGATTCACAATCAAATTACACAAAATCAAATAACATTAATCTGAAAAATATGTTTTTGTTCAATAATAAACAGTGGTGTCAATTGCTTACTAGCTGCAGCAACTATGTACAACCCAATAATGTCAACAAAGAATAAGAGGAAAATTTTTCTTTAAGAGTAAAGAGTGAAATCAGCTGTTTCTTCCACTGTCCAGCTCTACAATTTTAGAAAGTAAAGCAATTACGACAACTCCTGCGGATGATAATGTTGTTTTGGTTTTTACTAATTTACTAGTACTTTGTCCTTAGGTATACCATAAGTAAAACATATGAATGATGCAAATTCCACTTTTCTACAGTCTCTGTTGCTAGGGCTGCAGCTACATCTGCGGCAAATGTCACTCTCCCTGCTGCCTAGAAAACACACACACTTCAGGAACCAAAATACTGTGGTGAAAGGTTCTGTGAAATTTACAGGGAAGGTGTGGGGACAGATGTACCTCATGCCTCAAATACAGAGGGAGGGGTAAGAGAGAGAGAGGGGAATGAACAGTTTAATCAAAGATGTCAAAAAGCAAGGGAGTTTTGAAATGTTCCGTGACAGAGATACAGGCAACATACACTTTAAAAACAGAGAAGGGGTTGTGAGAGAGAGAGAGAGAGAGAGAGAGAGAGAGAGAGAGAGAGAGAGAGAGAGAGAGAGAGAGAGAGAGAGAGAGAGAGAGAGAGAGAGAGAGAGAGGTTTAATCAAAGATGTCAGAAAACAGAACTTTTCAGATGTGCAGTGGCAAAGATACAGGCAACACTCGAGCCAGCCAGCTCATACAAGGTTTAAAAGAGCAAAGAATGAGTGTAGCAGAATCAGAAATTTAGAACAGTAATTTTGAAGAAAAAAATTGGGAAAGAGTATTATGGACCTCTTTATAAACAGAGCCCAGGTGTTACCCAGGACATCTTTCCAAAGGCTCCTACAGCCCAAAGTTGTACTACTTCCACTGGCAGGGACATGTCAACTCATTTGCCGAAAGCATCTCTGACTTTTCACCTGGTTTAACCTAAAGCAGGTGGAGTCCAGTAACACCTATATTCACTTACTTAAGATATATATACATCTGACATAGACTTGTTGCATAAGGTGAAATCTGGAACATCTTGTTTTTTGGCTGTTTCAAAACATACTTCATCAGAACTATGAACAGAAATCTCAAATAATACCAATGCAATAAATTCAATGGAAAAAATAATTAAGATACATTACAACAGTAACAATGTATAAATCTAATGATGCTATTCACAATATTTAATGAAAATTAACAAATGAGTGAGCCTAAGTTCATCTAAAGGGTAAAAATGATCTGCAATACTAAAAATAGTCTACTAATCATATATCTTTCATACGTACAGTACATGTCTGCCATTTCTTACATAGGTGAGGTACCAGCATCATGAACAGATGCCCGAGCCTTAGAGGAAAAATTCCTCGCCTGACTCCCCCATCAGTTCCTTCTTTCTAAAAGTAATACATGAAGGGAGGATTTCCAGTACAAAATAAAATCAATTCAACTTCAACAAAAAATATCTTAATAAAGTTTACTTAAAAAGTACTTCACAAATCATCTAAAATATGAAATTAACAGATAATTTCCAACATAGATATTTCTTGCCAGAAATAAGACTGCCAGCATAGAAGCTTGCAGTATACAATTGCTTCCATGATTAGAAGGTCCAGCATATATACATATATGCTATTGCCTCAGTGAGGTAGCATAAGAAACTAATGGTCTCATTTGCACACATCCACTCTCTAGGTGTCACTTATAACGTACTGAAATCATACCCTACCATTCACAGCTTAGCCCAATACACTACTGTATGTCGCACTTATTTACCTGGAGAAGGCTTCTGATTGGGGATGCTTCTACTATTTGTGGTAAATGGAAAGTTTCTAAATGCATGAGGAGTTATATCATAAGAGTAAGGTATTTGAGTGAGTAAGAATGGCGGAGGGTGAGTGGTTTCCAGCGAAGGTGGTTCTGAATCAAGGATGTCTGATGTCGACAAAGTTGTTTAATATGTTCATGGATAGGATGGTAAAAGAGGGGAATGTAAGAGTCTTGGAATGGGAAGCAGATCTATGATATGCTTCGGGTGGGGTTATGGGGGATTAACTGCCAAGTGGTTATAGCTCAATTGGCAGAATCTAGAGAAAGACTACAGGTGGCGACAGAGTTAAGGAATGTATGTAAGTTGAGAGTATATGTGAACAAAAGTTAGGTAATGATGTACAGCACAGGGATGATCAGACAGTTTAAGGGTTAGTTTAAATGGGGAAGACCTGGAGGAAGTAAGAGTGCTTTAGGTACCTAGAAGTCGATGTGGCAGTGGATGGAACCATGGGAGCTGAAGTGGGTTATAGGATGGGAGAGGAGGCTGAAGTCCTGGGTGCATTAATTAGTTTGTAGAAGGAAAGGTCAGTGTCTGTTAAGGCAAAGATGGGTTTGGTTAAAGGTATTAAATAGGAGATCCAACTATATTGTATGCGTGTCTTTGGCTAAGAAATAAAAAAAGAAAGAAAAAGGGCATATGTGAGGACAATACATGGTGTGATGTAAGCTGACAGTGTAAAAGGTGTGGAAGTAAATGCTGGCTAAATAAGAGAGCTGACTAGGATGTGCTGAAATGGTTCATACAATGGCAAAGGAGCAAATAAAAAGACAAATATGATCTACCATTACAAGTCAGAGGTGGAGGATGGAAGTGAGAGAGGGAAAATAAAGAGGAGCTGAAAGGATGGAAGGAAGTAAGGTTTACAGAATGTAAGGTTAACCATTCAAGAGGGTGAGAGGCATGCATGAGATAAAATTAACTGGATGAATGTGATAAGTAGTCAATAGAATGAACCAGGCCATATGTATTGATTATTCAAAACTAATACCTGTACCCCCATCCCCATGCAATGCGTCAAATACACATCTTATAGCTCAGTTACATATCTTTAACTTATTATAAAACAAAATGATTTTCCATAAAACCTGTAAAGCTGAATCTAAGGACTAGCTATGTCCAATAACATGATAATTTCAAGAAATAAACTGATTCTAAAA
Organism: Panulirus ornatus; assembly: GCF_036320965.1. NCBI lineage: Eukaryota > Metazoa > Arthropoda > Malacostraca > Decapoda > Palinuridae > Panulirus > Panulirus ornatus. Next base: position 17,958,268 of record NC_092279.1, read on the forward strand.
ATAAATGTCAGGATCTGAAATTAATTCTGCACTTTTGAAAACAATATAGAATTTTGCAAGTTCTGCTTTAAGGGCATGTAAAAATTCACAAAAATTTCACGTTATTTAATGCTTCACAGGACTTCCGCAAATCATAAAACAAATATCAATCCAGTTTAGTAATTCATCTACAACCATGCTGAAGCTGCATGAGATTGGAGTTTAATTCCAATATAAATAACTCCATATATTTTAGTACAGCAAGGTAAAACTAAAGTCATCATATACTGTATAATCAAAGCTTGAAACGTTTCAAGTGACAATAACTTAACTTATGCAAGTAATTACATATGAGCGGTATTGTGTTCCTTTTCATCTATCTATAACAAGGTCAAGCCTGGTATAACGTGATCATCCGGGTCCACAGGTCCTGACCAGGATATACAACAGTGATTGCATTAAAGCAAGATCATACTTAACATAATGGTGAATGTTTTGCATTTTTGCGAATTTTGGCTCAATGTTAACAACAAAATTCCTAAAATGACTGTGTAGGTGTATGTTAACACAACTGACAGAAAGGAATTCCAGAAACAGAATAATCGAGCAATCCTGTGTACGAGATGATCACGTGATCTGTTTAATTGATAAACAAAAGCAACTCACCTGGCATACATTGTGCAGTACTGTGACACTCCATTGTGGCAGAAAGGTGTGAAAAATATGACTGATTAGGCACTTCTTGCTTGACATAATCATTTGGTGTTTATTTCTTTGCAAACTGGTGACCGTTCCATCAAAGAATGTCAATACTTTTGCCTTGATTAGAGCCTCATTAATATACATGTCGGATGTTATGTACATAATGTGGTTTGATCCCTTTTCAATCATGCATGCATGAATAGTTAATTTTTGTCAATGTCATGAAAATAAGCATGAAAATTCTTAAATAGTCAATACAGTGAAGCGCTTTGAAAAACTAGCAATTATGGGTTCATGGAGGCATCGCACTGCATCCATTTACGCATTATATCATAGCACGTTATACCATGGCTGACCTATACATTAGAAAACACATGAAAAATGTCTTTAAATGATGGGTGGCAACTGTCTTATTACTGTATTTCTCATGAAGCCTTCATCAATGCAATGCTTAAACACTAAATACCTTATGACTCAATTTTTGCAAGAAGCTGCATAAATAGAACACTTTCAAAATTATTACATGTATACATCCAGTGTTCTCCCCAGTCAGTAGCAGCTGTGTGTACCAATTAGCTTCAAGAACTTGCCATTCCCAACCACATTTTTCAGTATGAAAAAGCATCAACGGTATAATTTCAAGCAGCAATTAACATACTTTAAAATACTTTAAATGTGCAAATTAACATCTCAGGCTTCATTTTTTAAGCGACCCCCCCCCAATCAACACACCCACCTATTAAACCTATGAAGTTATAATTTCTGTTTATTGGGGAAAACACTGTATTCATAAACACTAAGCTTTGGCCTTAAAGTTTATCATAGCAAACCAATACATAGGGACTTCAAACGTGCATCACCATACATAAGCAAATATTGAGGGGTTTGTAAGTTTTGAAGCATGTTATACATCTGGTCTCATTAAGATTTTCAACAGACAGGGCTAAAAATAATTAAAGAGAAGGGAGAAGTCTGTTCATCTGTCTACCTTTTGTAATGGAATTAGTACATATGTGTGAGTAAGCAGTGTTAATAGTGAGTGGTTTCAAGTAGATTTGGCAGTGGGTCAAGGTTGTGTTATGTCACTATTGTTACTTAATGTTTCTATGGGTGGGGCACTGAGTGAAATGAAAGTGAGGTGGGATGACTGTAGCGTGATATGTAACCATGGAGAAACAGAAAGCTGCCACAATTGTTGTATACAAATGATGCTGTATTATCAGCTAAATCAGAGGAAAAGTTGGATAGAATGGAAAGCCAGTTAACATTATATATAGGCTGTATGAGGAGGGTGCTAAAAATGTGTAAGAATAAAATATGCTAGTTTTTTGAAGGGAAGGAACATCAGACTGAAAATCAGATTGGATGACAAAGAACAGGAAATTGCAAATGAATTTAATTCTTTGGAAGCAAATTTTTGAAAGGATGTAATTAAAGCTCTGGTGAATGGAAAAATTGAAGTGTTGAGTGAAAGCAAAAACCTTGAACAAAGGAGAGTACTTAACCTTATGCAACTATATGGCTGTGAAATGAAGATGTATAGAGAGGTTAATACAGATTAAAAATAAAAGCAGTAAGGTGGATAACTTGCACAGCACCATTAACTTTAGGATAAAAAAAAAGGAAAGTGAAGCTGAGAAGATTATGCAATGTGAAAAAGTCAATACAAAGACACATGGATGAAAATCTTTAAGGATGATATGATCAAGCAGAATGCATGGCTGATAGCAGGCTTATCAAGAAGATATACAATGGAGCAGCAAAAGGTACAAAGAAGAGAAGTAGAATACAGAAGAGACGGACAGATGTAGTAAGAGAATTCGAGCTAGGGATGTTCTAGATGATGATGGTCAAAGGATAGGGGACTGGATTCAATGGAAGCATTTTGTCTGTCAATATGATATGTATCACAACAGGTTTCACATGAACCACCATTGGAAAGTGAAAAATTAAGAAGCACGTTTTTGCGTGGAAGACCATGCTTTATTTCAACCCAGTGGGCCCAACTTGAGAATATGTGTGACCATAAAAAGCTAAGAAGCAGCACTAGAGTTCACCAGTTAAGTTATTTAGACTCTTTTGTCTGAAAAGATACATTAGAGACTGTGTTTGGAACCATACAAGGTCCCAACCCATTCTTCAACCTTCCCAATGAACTTAAGTTTTACTTTGGTCAGAACCTTCTATGAAGATGAGAAATCCGCATGGCACCTTCATTTCCAAGTTGGAAACTTAAATACAAAAAAAGGGGGGTTTCCAGTCCCCCATTTCCACCACTCTTAGTCACCTTCTACAAGCAGGAAATAAGAGGGTAGTATTTTTTCTCCCCCATACCCAGGGATCTATGTTTATAAGATTAAAATTCTATCTATGTGAAATAGGTCTACAAGTTTTTCTAAAAAATTTTTCAGCAATCAATCAATCACTAATTGTCCCTATTACATATTTACAAAATTAAATGTTTTCTTTCAATCATAATTATGTACTCAAACGATATCAACAGATTTCCATTTATCAAAAATATAAAGCAGTTCAGGAAGTCATTGTGCAGAGCAAAATTTACACATATCTACATAACTGCTTTGGTAACAAAATCATAAAATCAGAATCACATGTACTAAATTTCATCACAAGGAATCTTTCCACTGTTTTTCTTCAATAAATGTTCACATTACCTTTGGAGTTGACTTCAGCAGTCTACAGGGGCCATCTTCCCCCACGAGTAAATTTGGCATCATGTTCCCTATGTCGTACATCTCCAAACTTTATAAAGAGCCAGAGCTTATCATCCGTCAAGTCAAAAAAGGTCTTTTAATTACACATATTATCACAATATCACCATTCCAAATAATCCATCATGGAATCCCCTCCAATCAGAAAGCACTGACCCCTTGATTCCACTGCATGAACACTATTTATGCACAACAGACAGCTCCTCTTCGCAAAAATTTATGCATAAAGTTTCATGTCACGCTTTCCAAGACACCTGCTGAGCCTGGCACCTTACTATCCCTCAAAATAACTCAACAGGCTGATGCAACAGCCAATAAACAGCATAAGTTTTGTTAAAAAGGTAACCAATTCCTCAGTGGAGCTACTGTTGACACTAAACCATTCAGTACATTTTTCATATCCAACAGCAAGAGACAATAAATCATTACCCACACAAAGTGACGTGATATTCTTAGATAATACCATGCTCTCACAAACTAATTAAAAATAATACGAACAAATTACAGTAGAACAAGCCATGTCATGCAAACTGATTCATTAAAAAAAAAAACACTCAAAATAAACAGCACATCAAACAAACACTGAATAGCTAGAATAAGCACTGTACAGCATTATTTGGTTAGAAAATTTTATCATTTAATGGCAAAACAGTTTTCCTTTCTCTATGACAATACAAGGAAATTTATCTGCAGTACTTGTATACTGTACATACCCAATGACCTATACCCCATATAAATCAATAAGTTAAAAATCATCTAAATACTGTATATACCAAATACAAAATACATCAAATCTATTTACATAGTTACTGGCAACTGAATTTCCAATACATTTCAAAATTCTGAAGCAAAACATATTATTTTGAAGATTTCATTCATACCTGAGTATTTTGTGCTACAACACACCAAAACTTACACTAAGTATACATTAAATGTATTTAGCTGATTGAATATTCAAAGTATTGTGAACTTTTGGGATAACAGTCATTTCAAGTGGTTTGATTAACTGAACATTTCTTTTTTATACACTCAAATATTCATATAAACATTGCATAAAGTCAGCTGACTGAGTTTTGATCTGCAAGAAAAAAGAATCCTTTCTGGGGTTGTGATGCAATGTTGCAGTTTTATCTTGAAAAAGATAATTTGGTGTGCATATAATCAGCAAACTCGTGACCACTGTATGGTAGCTCTTCATACACAAATAAGATTACCAAGAAACAATTATGTTTGTGTGTCTATCAAGTATCGATGTTTTGTTATTTGTCAACAAATTCATACTCTTTTTTTTTAATCACCTTGCATTCTTCAATTGCATACAAAAAATCTGATGGAAGTTTGATACTATACTGATATACAACACAATGGCTGATTCAAATAAACTCTTTACTAGAATTTAAGAAAAAGTGGAATGCTGTATGAGCGTTTTGAGAATAATAAATAGCCAGCTTGGTTTAGCTCCTCAAATATGACCATGTTAACATACAATTCTTAAAGTATGTCTTTCCTGACTTTCAGGAGGATATGCATTCCTTCCTGTCAGGTTCTAAAGTGTATAATAAGGTAACTGCATATCTCTAAAATACACAAGAGTCTTGCCAACATCACTAGATCTACCCGAGTGTCTTACATACAGTATTTTCTTATTTTGTTCAAAGAAGTTCTGGCCAAGCCAATCAATGACCAAAATGACCATTTCTAAAATACCTAACATGTACACCTTTTTGAATTACAGGTACATTTCATTTATGATCTTGCTGATTTTTTCTTAAAATGTCTTCTACAGCAGAAATGAAGTTAACATCATGTTCAACAGGGTTTATGAAAATATCAGGCTTGCACATCATCCCTTGAAATGTTGAACTTCCATTGAAATACCATAACCTCCAAGGGAGCTGCAGGTCCCTGGTACAGGCATTTTCTCTTGACATACATTTGTCTAGTCTTTATAAGTTTCTGATGTCAAATACTTCAAAGCAAATCTACTCATTTTGATCATGCAAGATGAAGTCATTGCATTCTATGCACAAAATCATGAGACCTCTGTCTTCTTTAAGTGACAAGAGTTTGCATTAAATAACCAAATGACTGTTACACATGCCTCAATGCAAATCCTTAATTATATATAAAAAAGATACTTAACCATAACATTTATAATGAAATATAATGTTGGTTCAGTATTACAGAACAAATAAATAATCAGTAGAATCAATATCAACGCAGCATCTTTATTCTATTTCAATTACTTTCATTCTCATCAGCAATAAATGGTAGGTAGAACAAGCAGTCCGAGTGCTATGAACTGTAGCATGTGTATTCTACTTTGTCATGAGACCATGTGGAATGTCTCATATTTCACAATCAATAATACCGAAATATTATACTTAACAAAGATTGCAATAACAAACAGTCAATTGTGGGAACAATTTTGAGAAAATAATAATTTAGTTATGAGAACTTAAGTCTCTGAGATTATAGCATATGAGAAGATAAAACATTCAAGGATTAAATCCTATGCAATGTCGTAACAAAAAAAGATGCTAACAAAATCACAATATACTTTTGTTCTGAAAATCCTCAAGTGCGACCAGAACCAGGGAGACATCTCCAGCCTTGGTGCTACTTTTGTTCCTAGACCACTTCATTATCCCATCCATTTAACCCTCCTTACAATCCCCAGTATCTTCAAGATATTCCAATCGACTGCCCTTGTGTTCACACTTCCCCTCATCTGACTTTTGCCCAATTTCAGCCATATGATGAGGTCTACAACAAATAAACACTTCTGAGATCAAAACTTTTCTAACAGGCAAGACCTTTGTTAATCTAAAAAGTGTATTCAATTAAAAAAATAAATCTGATTAAGCTAGTGAACTGGATACAGTAAATTATGAAAATGTTTTAAATTGTACTGACATTTTCTTAATGCTCTTCCCATTACTTTTCATAAGGTTCACAGATGCTGAATCTGTGAAGTACCAGTAGATTGTTTCTGATATTCAATATTATTCATCATAACCAATCAAAGAAAACCAGTTAAGCATAGCAAATTAATGTATTTGTACAATGAAATTTAAGTATGGAATATATCTGGGTGTTTCAAAATATGAAATACCCAAATTCACATAACCCTGAAACATATTCTCCATTTATTTTAAGGCTCATATTATGTATTAAAACTTCAATCGCAAAATTACATATTATGTATGTATGGTGTATCTAGTTTGAAATACATATTTTTTTTATACTATTCGCCATTTCCCGCATTAGCAAGGTAGCATTAAGAACAGAGGACTGAGCCTTTGAGAGAAATCTTCACTTGGCCCCCTTCTCTGTTCCTCCTGGAATATTAAAATTGAGAAGGGAGGATTTCCAGCACCACGCTCCCTCCCTCCCCTTTTAGTCGCCTTCGACAACATGCAGGGAATACGTGGGAAGAATTCTTTCTCCCCTATCCCTAGGGATAAGTTTGATATATATATATATATATATATATATATATATATATATATATATATATATATATATATATATATTGATGTACAGTAACACTCAATACCCAAATATATAAGGTAACACAAAACCCTTGTATCCACCCAAACATCAGAAACTTGGTATATTACAACTTCACATAAAAGTTGTAAATATATTGAAGTATCTATCAACTGAATACATCTGAAGGTAAAGTATCAGTTTAGGGGCACAATAGAAATGGCCTATGAATTTGAAAAAAATACATAAACTCTCTATACTTGGAGGTGATTTAAGCCAAGAAAGCATGATTAAAAATACATACATGAGTGGGTACAGCCATGATGATCATGGATATTGTGAGACAAAAGTAAAGCGCTACTAGAAATCAACAAATAGTAAAACCTCACCTAAACGTATTACAATTTATAACATACTGTTGTCCTCTTCCACCATACTACTTGCACAGAGTAGAAGTAAATACAGCATACAAACCTCCTAACAGCTGACTGTAAAATGCAACCTCTGAAATACAAAGGCATGATATGAACCAAAAGAAAACTCCTTCAACACCTTGCCTTCTATCATCAGAAACAGGATGGGATGCATGGAAGAAAAGGTTAAGAGAACACCTACAAAGCATACCAGCCCAGCCAATCTGTGGGGGATATGTAGGCCTGTGGCTTCCAACAACTTGGTCGACCAACATCAATCCAACAGCCTGGGCCCAACCCTGGTTGTGAAGGCCTCCTGAAGACTTGACCAGGTATATAACTAAATGAATAGGGCACTATAACAGTTATACGTTTACCAGCAATAGAATTCAATATATGAGAACTTTAAGATAAGCAAAGTTAGGCGAGTTTTTCAGATTCTGTTCATTTTTACGGGTGTTTGGTTCCACTTGCTCTTACCACAAATTATCCTTGATCAACACAGCCTTGCCCCTTATTACATATATCACAAAACATTATACTATAAATCATGCTTTCCCAGTCAGAATCACTTTCACTGCCTGTAAGAAGTCCACTAATATGCATCTCTTCCAATTCCATACATTATTTCTCTGGTGACCCTAAACTGGTACTAAAATATGCGATATATAACTGCTGTATAATTCGATGTATTTCGTATATTATCTGAACGTTCTGCAACATCCTACAAACAATAACTTCAATTTTCCTGTTTAAACAATCAGAACACAAAAAATAATAAATATATCTACATCATACACATACGTATCATGGTGCTAAAAGTCGGCCGTACTCAAGAGCCTTGGAACTAATTTTCAAAAATCCAAATATTTTGCTACAATATCATTTTTGTAAATCGCAGTATTTATAGGATTCTCAAACTTAATTATAGCTCCTCTACGACCTAATAATCAACAGTATGTTCGCTTATACATTATTTTTCTGACCCATGTATCGTGTTCTAAAAATATGGGTATGACCTGTATCCGTGTGAGGCCATGAAGTTACCTTTCTCACCACCTGCTCTGGCCAAACCCTCTTATACTCTTGCATTTTCATCAGACACAATATATTCCGTCGTCTCGATCGTTTCAGAACATGAAAAACTCAATAACTTCCCACAGCGGGAAAAATAAATACGAGAAAACGTCTGAACCAGAATGAATCAGCAAAGTGCTGGGAAAAACATAAACACACCTCACTCTCCCTCATCACCTCACACCACCTGTGTATTATGAACTAAACAACTTCACAAACATTATGATCTTCCACTTTTACCTAAATTCTTCAAGGAAGAGGCATCTACTTCCATTTTAGACAGGGAAATCGCCGGAGCCCTTTCAACCAGGGTAGCCGCAGCCATTGCTTTGACGTAACTGTTTGTAACTTTGGCCAACAGAGGCGCAGCGCCAAGCGTCCCCTGTACTCGTGCAAGTCACACCGCCATTATCAACTTCCTTTCTTCTAAAAACCATCATTTATTTCACAATAAACTCCGTTTATCTCTACAAATTTCTTTACTTTTTGCAAGCCATTTGTATGTATTTCGATATTCAAATCCAGTTTTTTTTTTACTTATTATATGGACTGCGTGAATGCGTTCCAAGCCATGGAAGGAATCATCGCAATAACCTAGTTATTTACAGAACAACAAAGCACAGGTAGAACAATATGAAAAAAGAACAAAAGCATATGTGGTAAAGGTCGAGATATACCGAATTCTGATCTCATTTATCAGTAATAAATAAACTTATGAAAGTATTTTTGTTGAATCTGCCCATCAATGCAAATGTAATTTCAATCAAGAAAAAAGACCTCAAGTCGTATAGAATGGACTAATATCAAACTTAGCACACCAAATGATGGAATACATTATACTAGACTAACGAGATAAAGGATATTGTAAAACAGATGTTCCATACGGCACATTATTCTGCTCTGGACATCATGAAGAGTGTGATTTATTGTAAGATATTCGTATCACGCAATGAGGATATCAAGAAATGAAACCACTACAATAATGATAATAGTAATAATAATAATAATAATAATAATAATAATAATAATAATAATAATAATAATAATACAACCATTGATAATAAGAACAACTGCTACTACAACTTCTATAATAATAATAATAATAATAATAATAATAATAATAATAATGATAATAATAATAATATCATTATTAATATCATTATTATTGTTTATATTATTATCTACAAAAAAGAATATCATATGTACCATATATAATGATACTCAAGGGCTATATATTGTGTGATCGTGTATGGTCTTGAACACCTGAAGATATTACAATTTTTTGTTCTTGACGTTGGCGGCCTTCACGAACCTACCAGCCGATAGACCTAAATCGGAAAAAAAGGAAAATGAATGCACGGTAATGATGACAACATTCAGAATAAGTGATAATCATCCAATATCATCATAACGCCGACCTATAAACAGCAGACAGAAACAAGACAGGAGCATGACGAAGGAAGAGGACAAAAAGCTTATTTTTAGAGCGAGATTCCACCTGACGTAGGCACTGGTGACAACAACGACCTAACCAGGTGAAGTCACGCACAAAGACAGATATACAGACGTAGAGGACATGTTTGAAACATTGGGGTAATACGGAAATCACATACCAAGAGTGGTCGGGTATTGGAAGCGATTTTTCCCAAACCTAGTTTTCGTTTGTATAAGTAATAGATCAAATTGATAGTATTTAAGGTGCGTGACTATTCAACACACATATATTTCAACTTGGGAAAGGATGACAGATAATAGATGTGGCTCTTTACTGAGAATCGTCTTAGGGCTGAAGTCCTTAACTTCCTCTGTGTTGCCATTTATAGAGTTCTGTACAGTATGTTTGGGGTAATCTGGCACAGCGTCAGTTTGGAAATCAGTGAAGAGAAACACTTTTCAATAAGTTATCTTAATGATTATAAAAGTAACTGTACGAAGCGAAACCCAAATTTCAGATCGCAGAAATAACAATTTGACTTTTACATCATCCTAAGAAGTGTCAGGCCCAAATGGAGCTCTTATGACGCATAGCTTTTCAAGGAAACTAGCTCCCCTTTTTTCTCTCTCTCTGATGACATCCGCCTCTCACATCAGGGAGGAGAGCAGATGTGGGCCAGGAGCTGACATAAGCCTCACACGGGTATCATCCACACATGTTAAGGGACAATGGCAAGATTCCTTTTAAATCATTTCTTTTTTCTCTCTGAAAACTTAATAGCAATAGGTAAAAATAATGAAGAGTTCTAAGATATTGTGACCTCAGGGAAAAAAAATTAAGTGTGCCTTACTGACTGTCAGGCACAGTTTAAACACACTGGCACGTGTATTTGGGCTCTCCAAGCTGTACCCAAAGGCGCTTGTCAGATTAAATTTCGACAAAATATGGCCATGTGTCTGTTATAGTACTAAAAACAGTAAGATTGGGAGAGTATAATCAACAGAAGTTCAATCATGTATTCAAGCCATCCGTTCATCTCCCTTTGGGGCTGGTCGATAAAATGGGTACCTGGCTAAGGCTAGGGGTATATATATATATATATATATATATATATATATATATATATATATATATATATATATATATATATATATATATATATATATATAATGTGTGTATGTGTGCGTGTGTAGTGTTAATGGGATTGCTTTGATGAGGGCATTCAGTTGCCCGTGTCTCAGCTAACAGAAAAAAAGATTCTTGTCAATGGTGCAATGCCCAATGTACAGAGTTCACTAATATATCACCACAGAAACAAATCATATTTGTTTCCTAACATTGACAAAAAATGGATATTCATTGCCATAGTTTTGTGTATGGAATGTAGTAATTTGAGCTGATGGTGACTAAAAATTGCTGACGTTCTTATGGCATAGATTACATAATATTCATGTACACATTTTCACGTCTAAATATACAGTACTGGACTTGCTTAAAGTGGTTACTGCTAGTATGGACGTACTATGATGTATACTTATCAAATAATCTTAGTAACCTCTCCTAGAACTGTAAATTGGTCTGTATTTAAGCACACAAAATACTTGTGTGGGCCATTGTTAAGAGAAGACTTGCTGGAGACACACTGGGAAGTCAGTGTTGTAAATCCTTATCTTGTCAAATGACGCCACATGGTAGAGTTCCCAAATAACATTCTTTTCCTCATATATACACCTTGAAGACCACTTTTTTACCTACTGGTACGAATGATTAATATCACAAATACGAGTTAAAGGGAAAAATGTTGTAATGCTCAATGAAATGGAAAACAAATTATGTCAACCTTTTGTTTAGTTATCAATAGCCTTTTATTTCAGGGTATAGATCATTAAAAACGTTTAGCCATTTACTACTCATCGAAAAAGTGTTTATATAGGTGTCTTTGTCTCAGGAAATACATTAGTTAAAACGATGTGGCATTAAGAAACATTTTAAGTTCCAGATTCTAAATGATAAAGCACACAGAGTAGCATTTCAGGAACCTTCATGATCACTCATAAATATTAGATATAGAGCATGAGAATATTTATATACATATGCTTATTTTATTAACTGTGATACTGATATTTTCCCCTTGATATAAGAGTTATGAGTGTAAATACCATGTGTACCATAAATGCCTAGGAATGGCTAGTCATTCTACCTATGTCCCTCATTGTAATAAAGACTTTGTCAACATGTATAAATGACTATTGTGTAGTTCAGACCGTGTCACATAGAAGTTCCCTTATGAAGATGATGCATGCATTAAACACCCACCATATTGCTGCAATTTCTTCCATCAGATTTGTATTTATTCATATTAAATGTTGAAATAATACTGGTAAGCAAAATACCAATAATAAAATATTTAGCATAAGGCTGATTCATGTACCACGAGGCGATAAATACGTGTTGTATTCTCGTGTACAAGCGAGTCCAGTTCAAGTAAATTTGTTGTATTTTCGTTGCCCTTGAAATTTATCAAAATTTTTCTGACGGTAATCAGGAGGATGAAACTCATCACCCATAATATGCTAACCAGCAAAGGAATTAAGAACGTAAAGGATGGATTTCCCCTCAAGATCCAGGTATGGTGTGGATCCTTGTGGCTACAGTGTGTTATTGTAGCCTTAATTTTCATCGGCATAACTCAAATATGAAAATTGTATTGTTTTGTGTCTTCTTGAACTGCTTCGAGTGAATAAATTATTTTATGATGCAGTTTTTTGTTTTCCTTATATATAGATACTTCGTACTAGATGAAGAAAATTATTTATAGTAAACGTTAAAGATTTATATATCAAAGGAATCAGTCAATACTTTTATATTCACAGGTTTCTAAAATGCTAAATCAAGTCTAAGAGAACTACGAAACCTTGGGAATTATTTAGATATAAATATCTGGGTAATTTTGAAAAATCCCTATGGGTGGGTACATTGAAATCTGAACATCCTTGAATATATTTTGTAGTAAAGGCGTAGTGTTGTGAATAGAAGAATGCATCAGGATTCTAGTTATTATTATGCCAGTATATTGGCACTGGTAAGTTACAGTATATTGTTACTTTTCCTTTTTTTTTTTTTTTTTTTTTAGTATTCCTAAAGAAAATACTGCAAATCTAGTTTTGTAATGCTAGCGATATACGCAATAGTAGTGAGGGTTATGCTATTTCGGGAAGTGTGAGGTTACAGTAAATAAAATCAGTTGGTAAAACACTTGTAAATATAATCGACAAAGCGTATTAACTTCATCAACAATCAAGATTTATTGTAATGTTTAATATTATTCTACATGAAATTTATCGGTCACAGACTAGATTGAGCCGAACACAAGCGGTGCTGAATTTCAACAGATAAGAGATGGAGGTCAAATAATCTAAATCTAGCAAAAGCCTGCTCAGGTTTGCCCCTAAAATACTCAGGAGTGTGTGTTACCAATGGCATGGCTAGATTATAACTGAAATTGAATATTTTGGCGAAATCTTTGCACAGTTAAAGGTTGTTTTATCTGATATAGTTGATGAAAGGTTTTCATGCCAACAATCACATTGGCATAAGCTGTTTTTCTTTTCATGGATTTGGCAATGCAAACGAAGCTTTAAAAAAATTGATTTTCTGCAATGAAGTAAAATGGGAAATTTTACTTAACCTCATAAGCTTAGCCTTGGACTAAAGTTTACCCATGACTGTACTTCCAGAATGTCCCATATTTGTATTTTCTATAATGTTTTGATTACATTAAACCAGGGTAACAAAACACCATGGGACTAAACTGTAAATTTTCGTACCTTTTAACTGGCTTTATTACATTAAATTTATATATGAAAATCATAATGTGCTCTAACTTGTATTTGCAGCAGTTTCATGCAAAAGTTAGGCTGTAAAACTTTATTTTACAAAACATACTTCGAGATACAAAAGCCTGTCTTTGAAAAAATTTATGTTGTGCCAGTTTTGAAAATAATTTACTTTTTCTTTTACAGGCAGATGAAGTAAGAAATGTGGACATTGACTTCGACAGAGACTTTATTTCCAGGATGGTTCCTAAGTTAGACTGGAATGCTCTCCTGTTTGCTGCACAGTGTGTAAGTTATGTCACTTGAAAATAAAATTTTCATTTCATCTGATCTTGCCATGTGTACTGTAAAGCTGATTTTGAAAAGAATTATCTTAAATGTTACATAATAGAGTACTTATTCCAACCTCCTTGTGGTAGCAGTTAGTGTTCCTGACCATGATACATTTCTGGGACACTCAGGGTTTAGTGCATAGGTTTGAGTCCTGGTTGTGGCAACTGGTCCAGTCATCCCAGCTATTCATCCACCCCTATGTGTTGGTTGATAAAATGGGTACCTGGCTCAGCTAGGGAATATATATAAATTTATTATTATTATTATACTTAATCGCTGCTTTCTGCATTGAGGTAGCGCCAGGAAACAAACGACCCATCCACTTACATACACACATATATATACATACACGTACATATACATACACATGCATATATACACATTTTCATATTCATACTTGCTTACTTTCAATCCATACCCAGCGCTACCCCATCCCCCAGGAAACAACATTGCTACCCCCTGCTTCAGCGAGGTAGTGCCAGGAAAAAAGACAAAAAAGGCCACATTCGTTCACACTCAGTCTAGCTGTCATGTGTAATGCAATGAAACCACAGCTCCCTATCCACATCCAGGCCTCACAGACCTTTCCATGGTTTACCCTGGATGCTTCACATGCCTTGGTTCAGTCCATTGACAGCATGTCATCCCCAATATACCACATTGTTCCAATTCACTCTATTCCTTAGTTGCCCGTGCTCTCTCTGCTAACATGGCCATGTTAGCTGATATACTGTTTTAAAAGATAAAGTATATGATGGAAGGCGTAAGAGTAGGTAGGTAACAAATGAAATGGATGGAAGCAGAAAACAATTTCATTAAGGCGATAGATATTTCAGAGAAAGATGCCAGAGAAATAGTTCATCATCAGGCTTCTGAGACTTTATTTTCTCTTGGGAAATCAACTTAATATGCAAAGCTAAAAAGTAAGAAGCACTTGCATTGAAAGTCCAGATGATGTGTTTGAGTGTACTGGGAGTGTGTGAACCTGTCCTATCCCATGTAAATGGAAACAATTAAAATCAGTATATTTTTCTTTGCATACTGGAAGCATCAACTATCAGTTTGATGAACCATTAACAAAGCTCTCATCACCCAAAACATGGACACACTAATGATAAATACAATGCCATGGCCTTTGAAAATTCATAAAAAAATCCATTTATTTATCTTTTTTATGCTTAAATGACACGTGAAGAAATCACATGAAAGGTGTATGGGTGAAAGTCTTACGGCACATGATAAGGATGGTATGAGGAGGAAAGGAAAACTGCAGAAGAGATGGATAGTTGCAGCACAAGAGTTAATTATGTGTAGGCAAATTTCAGATGAGGATATCAAAGGAATGGTTTTTGATTGAGTTCAGTGAAATAAGGTAGTTTCTACAGTAGGTGCGAATGGAGGCATTAGTTACACTTGAGGAATCAACTTAGTGTGCTTATCGAAAAAGTACTGGTTGATATTGTTATTCATATTTTGTTACAACTCACTGGGCATTGGTTGATGTGTATGAGTGTTGTGAAATGTTGCAAGCACCTGATTATTCCTGTCTGTATCTCTGATGCCCATTTCCTCTGGGAATTCCTATCAAGGGGGTGCCTTTGGCAAAAGTCTTCACATGTCCCTGTCCTTACATACTCTCCTCAAATATATCATTCCATGCATTCTACCACCATTTCTATCCCTCCAGCACTCTCCCACTCTTATTTCCTCCATGTCACTGGTGGTCTTTCTCTCACACTAACCCCTTTCATTTTACTTTTAATAAGGAAAGAAAGATACGAAAGATTTGTATTTCTGTATAATTAGTGAACCCTTTTAGTTTTTGCTTCTGTTATTAGTTGATAAATTAATATTACCAAAATCACATAAGTCATAATGTTCCTTTTTATGTTGTAAGTATAACCAGAGCCAAATAGAAGAAAAATTCATTTCAGGTTCTACAATTCTTGATCAGACTCTATTCACTTTATTATTATCCTTTCTCTATTTAGTTAGAACAGCAAAGCAGATTGCTTTTTTCAGAAAAGCCTTTGATATTACCCATATTTTATCTCAGGAGGTTATATGAATAATGTATAACTGCTGTTTGGGTTCAAGGAGGCTCTTTCAGATCATGCGGTAGGGAAGTAAATTTTGTCTTGGCCACCCCGCTTTGATGAGAGTTCCTGGAGGCAATAGATAGACAGATAAAGTGAACTGTTAGTAGTTAATAATATACTGTATAATGTTTGTATACCATTACATAGTACTACTTTATAAATTTTTTATACATGTATTTTAGGTTGGTCACCAAGAAGACTTGCCAGAAACTTTACCTGATGGATATGAAAATGATGATGACTTGCTGAAGAAACTTCATCACATCCTCTTAGAAGTATGATTAAAATAAGCTTTTTTTCCTACAAAGGGATGATTCTCACAGATATTGCAGTTTACAGTTATATAGTTCAATGAACTGTATTCCTATAGATGAATTTTTCTTCACTCTGTACCCAAATCTTCAGCATTTACTAACTGCCACTTGTTCACTTAATAATTTTCTTTCTCCGTAGCCAAACTGCCACTTGTTCACAAGAATTTTTTCTCCATAGCTAAAAATATGTGTTAGTATAAAAGATATGCACAGGTGTCATTCAGTAATTCTCTGCTGATTTTTAGTAGGTATTTGCCATGATATCTATCAGTCTATATCTTTAACCCATTTTCATTACTGGAAACACCCAACTAGGGGGTGAACATGGCAAAAGAATCTCCATGTCTCCCTGTCCTTAATGTTTCCCTCATATACACCTGCATTCTTCCCCCATTTCTCTCCTTCCAGTACTCTTCCACTCTATTTCTCCATGCCATAGGTAGTCTTCCTCTCACACCTACTCCTTTAATTGTCCTACCATGCACTCGTGTGTATGTATGGTAATCATTTAACAATTTTGCACATGCTTAAAGTGGCATAATGTAAATTTATTTGACATTACTTAGTATATCATTAAATTGGTGTGCTTTTAAGTTTATCTTACTTATATAGTAATATTCTCTTTTCAGGTGGAAGTCATCAATGGCTGTCTTGAATGCCCAGAAACCCAAAGAAAATTCCCAATCAGCAATGGAATTCCAAACATGCTTTTGAATGAAGATGAAGTGTAATGCAAATTAAGTGAAGCAAAAATAGAAGTGACAGTGTATGTGGACACTTAAAGTGCATTCTTAGTTTTCGTAAGGAGATAATTGTGTCAGGTTTGGCAGGGGTATCCCATTTTGAAGATATAGCCAGTGTTAAAGTTTTGTGGAAGCAGGTGGATTTCATTCTTCTTTTGCAATGACCTACAGACTACACTGAGTTATTATTTTGTATATTATTTTACTGACTTCCTTTGTTAGTAATGAATTTCTCAAGGTTTGCCAATTTATTTAGCTTTGGCAGCTGGATGATTGTTAGTTTGGATGTTCTGAAATTGAGGGTTGTATCCTTGCTTACAAAGACAGACACTGAGGCAAGTGTGGAATGTTATTGTGAACACCAGTGACAGATGGAAGCATGGATGATGACTAAAATAAAGAAATGTTGCAAAACTTCCATTTGTGGATTTGAGTTATTGCTACTGAATTCATAACAATGTAGAGAAATTTCAAGTGCTTTTCTTAAAATCAAGTTATATTATGACATTTCATCTTAAGCTCCATCTCCTGCCATGACCAATGCAAGACCTTTGATCTCATCATATTAACCCATATCCTCACCACTCTTAATAATGCCATCTGCAGTAAATTTTAGCCATTTTGTGATACACTGTACTTAAAAAGATAGGCTATAGGCACTTGAATACTCTTTGTGAATGTTAGTGGAGTTTTCCATTTTTCCAGAGATGAATGAATGATTACTGCAAATTGTTTAATAATGTGCATGTAATAGTAGGTTATGGTCTTTATTTCATTCTCACCAGTTACTCTGATGGTAATATCTCAGGTGTTTGCATTATTCTCGGATTTAGTCAAGTGAGATGAAAATCTTTATTGACTTATTAATTAGTGTAGGGTCTGACAGCATTTTCGTTTTAACGTATTTTGAGGATGGATCTTATAGTTAGAAAAAATAACAACATACAGTCTTTATGCCTTCGAAACATGTTTACATGTGTTATTTAAGGCGCCTTCAGAATTATAGCATATTAAAAATACTTCATTTTTTCAACCTCCATATTCTTTTTGTTAGAACTGAAATGTCAGCACATTTTTAAGGTCAATTTAAGGACAATCTTATTTTGCAATATACATATTCAGTGTTTGCTCATGTGGAGTTTCAAGTAAGTATAGGTAATCAAATTAGCTCTTTCTTGTAAGAAGAAAAAAGTTTATATAGTAAAGAAAAACTGTTTGTACTTTCTGAAACTAAAGCTTTTAAAGAGCAATGCTAAGTGAAAAACATTGCACAGAAAGTGCAATCAAGAACAGGATATATGTTGTCCTCCTGGATAGTTGTAAACAATGGCTCTAAATCAGAGAATGGATTAATTCTCACTGAAAGAAAGACTCCCTCATTCACTGAAGTCCTTGTTACAGAAACTGGAAATTATGATATATAGAATGGTAATACTGAACACCAAAAATTTTTTGAGACAGCAGATTGATATGAAAGACAATAGTAAACTATGTTTATAATAGTTGCAAACAACTACATAAAAAAAAGTAATTTAGGGACTTGGAACTTTTTTGTGTAGTGTTTGTGATGAGAAACACGGTATTCTACGTTAAAAAAATGCAAGCAGTACAGCTGTCTAGTTCATCAAAGTAAGAGGCACAACACATCAGGAATTGTGCACATAAGGCAAAGTCCATATTCAAATGCACAAAATACACTTAAATTCTTGAGTGGTCTAATGACATGAATTTTACTTCAACTGAGGGACCTGAATATTTAGGAAGAATGGCAGGAGAAAGATTCATTTCACTCAATCTGAAAGTTTTTTCATATACAGAAGATAGCTTTTCTATTTGGAGTAATGTCAATATTATTCTTACAGAGTTTCATGAATGCCAGTTTCAAAATGAGTGACTCAAATATCAATTCTTGATTCTAAATGTGATTGCACTTGCTCACTCAACACTTGCATACTCATTATCTATGTATCTGATTAAGCCATAAGAGCCTCACAACTTTAAAAAACATGAATTGTCTTAAGTACTTGAAGATTAAAAGATTTTCATAAAGGTACAAAGTATACTGAAAGTATATGGAAACAGTGTTTGTTAATCTTATGACAGTTATTATACATTTCAACTTCTTCACATGTTGTAAATCTCCAAGCATTTTGTGTGCATGATGAAACTGATAAATATGTATATAATGGTAATTCACTACACATCTAAATATCATATGCAATCAAGGTGAAAATTAGCATGTCATACAGTTAAATAGGCCACTTACCTATGTAAGAAAGTGCACATTTTCTCAATGTATTCTCCAAAAGACACCTCTTCATAACACAATCAGTAGTTCTAAACTGATTCTAGGTATTCAAAATCTTTTTCGTCTGGTACTTTATAATGTTGCTTAGGTGCTTCCTTCAAATGAATATTGACCCACACCTGCTCAGCAAAAACTGAGAATGTGCGACCCTCCAACTCGACTAATGCAGGCTTGAGGAAGTTAGACTCATAATGTACCAGCCTCAAACCACGCTCCTCCAATCCTTGGAAGACCCTGTCAATATAAAAGAAACTATCTTTGGGGTACTTTGGCAGTTAGGCAAAACTGAGATAATTATAATGCCTAACAAAAGGTAAGAAAAGGAGCACTTTAACTCTTACTTGAGGTGATAAGGTTCTACTGAGAATTAATATGATACCAATATACTGGATGAAAATTATGCAAACCATATTTAACAACTACTTTTGTTTCTGTAAAAAATTAAGGATTCCAATCCCTTCAGAATCAAATGATGACTCCAAATATACATGACTTTATGGTAATGTCAATGGATCAGGGCCCACACTAGAGATGTCAAGAAAAGGTATGTGAAGGGAACATCTGGGGAAGTGGCAAGCTGTATAACCTAAAGTGACAATGTCACTGCTCTGAAGTTCTGAATCTCATATTTTTTTCACACTTTTTTGCCATTTCTTGCAATAGCAAGGGAGCATCATCGACTGACAAAGAAAAGGCCTCATTCACTCACATCCATTCTCCAGCTGTCATCTCATCAACTAACGTAAAAATCTGGGACTATTTTGTTTGAAAACTAATAGATATCTTCTTAGACAATGACTGTAGAGACCAGGTTGTATAAGTATTCTGCTAGTTTCCATTTGATTTTCCAGTTGAACAATATCTCTATTCGTATGTGAATTCTCACCGGTGACCCATCACCCAGTGATACTGTCACTGATTTTTCCTTTAGAACAATAATGGTAGGAATCTTTACATGAGTTAAGAAATCCTAAAAGCCAATGGTGATGGAATGATACAAAGAGTGTCTACTTTTTGAAAAGTGAATGCCATCCCTGCTGAATGGAAAACAAAGGAAACTGCTTGAACATTAAAAAAAAAAATACTTGTCAGAGTCTTTTATAAGCTGTTGCTAACATGGAATCAAAAAACTTGAAGTTTTTTACGCAATATCCAGAGGCACTGATTTAAAAAGCCAAAAATTGACTTTCATGAGCATAACTCTTTCTTTTGGAATGACTTTGGTTCTAATGAAAGGTAATACCAGTTGGTGCTGATCACATGAAGATGTTGTTTTAAGAAATCCACATCAATATGGAAATACTTAGAGATGTAAATCTATGTATGGTTTATATTAAGATGACCTAAATGATATTTAACGTTGTGGATGCAAGTCTGATTTTTTCCTGAGTATCTTCAAAATGATGCAAGCAGTACAATTTTCAACTGGTCATGCAGTATGACATTGTTGATGTATTGTGGGAACTGTGAGTTTCATTGTTACTTGAGTCAATTATTGATGATATAGTAATTATCATTGAACCATGAAGTGAACTAAATCTTTTTGAATGACAAATCTCATATACCTCTGAACTCTGCAGGCCAATCTGCTCATGTCGAGAGTGTAGTGACATACTCGATAACTATCAATGCCTTAGTAGCGTGGTACTACAATGGAAAATCCCAAATTCACATTAAATGACACTTGGACTGTTTTGTCATTTACTGTATTCATTTAGCCAAAATGTTTGGCACTGTATATGAGTATTCAAGATATTGTGATTCCCTTCAAAAGCAATGAGAATTTGGGTTCAGATTCAAGAACACAACTGACTTCATTTGATGCAAAAATTCCTGTTTAAAGTATTGCTAGAATGACAGTGTAACACTAAAATATTTCCAGAAATATGTTCCTGTTTCCATTGCCATTCTACTTGGAGAAAATCATCACTCCTGTACAAAGACGCCTGGGATGGGAAGGGTATGTGCCTACAGGCTTGTCCGAAGATCTTACAATACAGCATATTCTCTCATACTTGACTACAGTATCATATAGACCACCAAAAGCTGGGAATATTTCTAACAATTTAGTGATCACAAATCATGTTACGGGATAACTACTTCTTACAACTAGTTATACCATATATTTTAGAGAACATGTATAACAATTGACTCACAAGTGAGTATTATTGCCCATACCGCAAGTAGTTGGTAAGGGTGTGAACAAGCGCTGGGCCGGTGTCAATGTGTGGGTTCAGGAATTCCGAGAGATGCACCTCAATGGCCAACTGTCGTGTGTGCTGCAGAATGGTTGTCTGACCAAAAAGAAATGGTAGGTTCTGAATAGAGCACAATTACTCAAAGTCTGTGAAGAAATGAAATATAATCGTCTTATACAGACGATATTGCAATACAAAAACAGCATTATTAGCAAAAGCACATAATTTCGTGATTTAAATTCTAGCTTTATTTTGTCTCTAACAATAATTTATTTAGGAACCTTTTCACAATAAGATAACAAGAAAAACAGAAGCTGAAATAAGTACAATCAAAATTTAATTACTAATAATGAGCTTTTGAAAATCATTAGGCTGAGGAACAACACTAGATGTTAGTGTTTGACAACACTTAAAACAAAAACAAAAAGTGAATCAAGTTATAGATAAAGCTTTGCATTATCAATGTAGTAAAAGAAAGTAACAGTTTCCTTTGATGTATCCGTACACTACTTTAAGCCTCTTTGGTAATAACAGTTAACTTGATTTACAAACAAGCACAAAGAACACCATTCATAGGAAAATCTATAATAAATGTTAGGTTAATTATGCAAAAGAGGCATTCTCCTTGAGCAAATATTAATAGAGTTTCCTGTGTACAATATATGTACTTCAGCTTGCAGATACAATATGATGATATTGCTGGGGAACACTTGGCAAAGAACATTCCCGATGTCATCTGTGTGTACCATATTCTCACTGTGAAAGTTTTCCAGCTATAAAGAAAATAGACTACTTTGTAAGATTTTTTTATAATTCAACTAGTGAATTCTCTAAAAACATTTTCATCATATTCATATTTGCTGTATGTACATATTCATTACCTGTCATTTTTTGGCCTTAATAACATTTTTACATTTCACCAGAGAAAAATGCGTCAATATTTTTTCAATTCTTCAAATGTTTTTGTGCTAAGGTGGAGACCTGGTAGTGTTGCTTAATACTGACAAGCTGGTATTAACAAGAAAAAACTATTCTAGAATGATTATAAAAGTGTGTGGCTTTATCATTCTTAATAGTCCTAAAGAATCTGTTGATGAATAATTCTTATTAACTTGGCTAACTAACTTATTTCTCCAAGAACCTCAGCTTAGAAAGGTCATTCATTTAATCCTTAAAATATTGGTCAGGGTAAAATAAAAGTGTTCAACAAAATATATATAAATATATCCTCTGCACTTTCCTAGAGGGCTGCTATAGTCGTGGCATTGAATTTGTGCCATATTTCTGGAAAGAGCAAGTGTTATAGTTGTGCCACTAAACCTGTACATACCAAGTCCCACATGTGTCATACTTATGTACATAGTGTGTGGTATATGCCATATTCTATACCTACTAACTATTGTAAGAATGTGACTCTGCTATCAGATCCACTTGAAGGTGCAGTGTTAAACTCAGGTTTTGACATTCTAAGGTAAGTATGTGGGATAAAGTCCATCCGAAGAAAAATCTTCAGTGAATTCCTTCTCCACTATTCAGAAGAAATGACACAGATGACTAATGTTCCCCATCATGAAGAGGTGGATCTCACGTAAACTTGGAATCTTTCAAAAACTGAGAACACATTTAAAAGCTAAAGCCAGTAACTGAAACCCTATGAAGTTCAACTGAGATATCCCACCTTAAACAGCGATTGCTCTAAAACTTCAAATTCCGGTCCATCGATATCAATTTTGAGGAGATCTATGTTAGCCTGGTACTGATGAAGGAGGTACATGATATTATCCAGAGGCCTGTACAAGTACTGATATGTTATGTTCAAATCTGTGTGGATGCCGCTCACCAGTCTCACGACCTCGTCTGATCCTATGCGAAGATGGATAAAATGAACCCTGGAAAAAAAAAGATCGATTAAATATGGTAGGTTGTCACTCCCTGTGTGATACAAGATTTCACTACAAGTATAACCAAAGAAAAAAGTGGGTTTTGTTAAACCACCTTGCCTTGACGTCCTTTGAAATCACGAGATTCATTCAATCTTCCTCTAGGTATCGTTTTCACAGAAGAGACAAATTCTTCTAATCCATTTATATAAATCTATGGTTATAGTTATTCTAAGAATGCAAATCGCTGACAGAGAAAAGATGTTGGATTCCTATTAACCAGCAAATGTGAAAAAAAAATCATGCATGGTAGCTTGAAATCTTAATATCCTTCAACTAAGAGATTTCCTTACTATAATATTCAGTAAAAGGACATAATGTTTTCTCCACCGTCAGCCCAGCCCCCCTAACTCGTTCAGGTGACGAAAAATTACAAAAGCCAGGAACTCATACTGCCATCACCTAGGTATGGCTTACCTTGGGTAGGGGTTTCTTCCAAGATCCTCATGGTATATATCGTCATCGAATGCGAACACATGACAGCCGAACTTGCCCATCTCGGCATCAAAGCTGAGGTCACGGCCGACACCGAAGGAGTATATGTAACAGTTGTTGAGCGCGCTTACGAACGAGTCCAGACACACCTTCCTTGGTTATGGTGAATGGGAGGAGGTTGGTCACTACCCTTAGACATACTCAGTAAAAACAAAAGCTAATCAGTCCCCACTTCTTGAATAAACAATATATGTTACTGATTCTAAAAATATGATGTTGTCAGTAAATATATCCACCATTTGCCTGAGTTGAAAGTACTGCCTGCAGATTGTTTAAGAATGAAATAAACTTTTTCTATATTGTCTACAGGATTCAACCTCGTGATACAACAGACAGGACTCACAATAATCTTGTTCCCTCTCATCCTGTTAAAACTTTACAACTTTCATGTTTATCTTAAGTTTACAAATATCATTGGTAATTTGAGAGGAAGTAATCCTGAGATATGTGTGCTTGCAAAAGTGATTTACGATACTGCTGGTCCCCTAATAAGTCAGTCTGTAGTACTTAACTAGTTCATAGTCTTTGATTATATTTTTCTATAAGCAACATACAGTTGCATTAGGTATATTTAGCGTGTGATGCCATTATGATAACTAGGCTTGGGCTAAGAAAGGCTGCAGGCGACGTGGCTAATCTAACTGGGAACTACTGACCGATAACGATTGTACCACTGACTTGTCACCGTCTGGGATTTTCTTGCAGGATCTCCCTCCTTGGCGAATCATTTTCCGGCACTTAAGAGTCGTCTGAGTCATGATGGTCATCAGGTCGTCCAAGAGACCGTGCAACGCCTCGAGGGACTTGCCAGACAAGGATGTGTTCAGTTTCAGTGGAGAGAGAGATGCGACCTTCACCTCTTCCGGTGATGTCGGCATAGGAAATCTGACGTACGCTGAGGCGGAAGAATGCACTCGAGATGTTGCTGGGGACTCATTGCCGGTAACTGAAAAAGACAAAAAGATAAAGAATTATAATTTCAGCATAAATATGATTCCGAACGCAAAGTTTCGAGGTTATATATGGAAAAAATAAGCAAATCTCATTGTTTACCTTGTCTTTTTCACCACAGATAGCGTAAAGTGATGCGACTCAGCCTCTAAGGGAAAATCTCCCCTTGGCTCCTTTTGTTCTTTCTTTATTGACTACAGAAAGGACGATTTCCAGCCTCCCGCCTGTTGTAGTTCGCCTTTTACGTCAGGCAGGAAATACGTGGGTAGCATTTTTTTTTTTTCTCCTGTCTCCAGAGATACAAGTCATATAGCTTAAAGGAAAAAAAAAGAAAAAAAGTGATAATCAAATACTAGCTTTTATTCGGTTCCGACTTCAGTCGTTGTCGTGGGAGATATTTCGGTGAAACCTATTTACTATAATGAGAGCGATGACGAAGAAAGGGATTTACCAAAAGTGCAATTACTTTACGACTTCAAGGTGTTGGCAAAAAATAGCTAAAGGGAATTTAAGATAACATTACACGCTTCATACGAAAGTAATGATGTTCATGGGCATATGAAGTCTGTGGGTCTTGTTAGTGAAAAATACATGACAATTAGAGAGTGGCTGGGGAAAAAATCGTGTTCCTTGTACTACCTTGTTGCTCGGGAAACGGATAATAATAATAATAATAATACCTCGCAAACGCGGGAGACAGCGACAAAGTATAAAAAAAAAAAAAAAAAAAAAAAAATAATAATAATAATAATAATAATAATAAATAATAATAATAAAAAATCTTACTGCAACAAGCAATGAGCACCCACAAGTACTATCAACTGGTGTCAAGGTACTTTTATTAATTAGTGTGTGACTGACAAACCAATTGGGTTCCAGTAATTTTAAGCAATCACATTTCGGTTGAAAAAGGCGATGGGACTGGGTACCCTCACATGGAAATAATAGACACTTCCAATGTTATGTGAATTAGGTCCAGATAAACTATGGAGTAATCTGTAAAGCTTGGCTGTTGACGATTCATTGAATGCTTTGGTTTCGATAGATTATAAATAATACCTAAAAATGGGATGTTTACAAATAAAGACCATTCTTCGTTTGTTCCTGGCGCTCTCTCGCTATGGCGGGAAAGGCAATCAGGAAAAATTAAGTTCTGTTCGGATATTAATGCAAAAAAAAAAAAAAAGTCAATTCATATGCAGTATGTCAACAATTCAATATTCAAGTGTGATATGAAATAAATCATGAATTATCAATTTCGAAAAGGATGAAACCTTTATCGACCATATGACCTGATCATTTATTAGAGCTAATTCAAGTACCATTAGACCGTGGAGATCGATAGCCAGGATCACGTACCGCTCCCGGTATGTCGTGTTGCGAGTGCTGTAAACTGGCCATGCGCGGTAGTCACTGAGCATACTAAATATAAGAGGATACATACTGCTTTATGCATCGGTCAATAACGGTTGATATAGTTTCCAAGTGCAAAAATACATAATCTGTTCAATGAATAAGAACTGCAATACACCTTCAAACTTACAATGTTGTGACGCGGGCATATACAGCCTGGGCGGGTAGAGTTGTATAGGCGTCCATAATACCAATAAAATGGGAGATAGTAGTACGAACGCACAAGATATATGGCGTGGAACGCTTATGACATAAGATTTAAGACACATCACTACACAGAGCGTTCAAGAAGCCAGAAATTATGATTCTGACTAGCGTATCCTAACATAGAAGTATTGCACCACTGTGTCCACCGAACATCTACTTTGTTATCTTCACAAGCCACAACTATTTGATTAATCTTAACACACACACACACACACAATCTGCCGGGTTGGAAGGAATCTAAACAAGAATGAGTAAAGGCTCAAGTTTTCCTTACGAAATTCTGGGGCTTTTTCCGGGTGTCAGTTTCTAAAAATATAATGCTACCTGCACCTACAGTATTTAGTAATGCCTAATGTAATCTGATAAGATTCACTAACATATAAAGTAACATGGAAATCTGAGAGTACGTGCTTTGAGAGGAGTAAGGACACATATAACCTCAGTGATTGGCATTGTTTACAAGTCAGATTATCAATTGTAAGTTATGTTTTTTATATTCTCATGACATAGACGAAAATAGAAAATGCTAGTGAAATAAAAAGTCATACATTTTATTTTACTTTTGAACATCACTGCGCTTTTTTTCGGGAATTAAGACGAGGCATGCACGCACGGCCGACATGTATAATGCATGAAGCTAAAACTAGTAGGCATGCAGGCACGGCCATCACCTACCGTTCATGAAGCTAAGCTCCCTTCAGCATGGCAGGATTTCATTGGTGTGAAGATACAAAAAGGTGTCTTTTTTTTTTTTTGTTACAATGAAGGTTTGCATTCTATTATGTTCATCTTCCGTGGTGTTCACATCAGCATAAAAGTTTCTCACCCAAGTACAGCATCGTTGTAATCAATAAAACTAATCATATGTTTAATAAAATCAGTACATTGTATGGCTGTCTTTTGTTTCACTATAAATATATATATATATATATATATATATATATATATATATATATATATATATATATATATATATAGGGGATAGGGGAAAAAGAATACTTCCTACGTATTCCCTGCGTGTCGTAGAAGGCGACTAAAAGGGAAGGGAGCGGGGGGCTGGAAATCCTCCCCCTCTCATTTTTTTAATTTTCCAAAAGAAGGAACAGAGAAGGGGGCCAGGTGAGGATATTTCCTTAAAGGCCCAGTCCTCTGTTCTTAACGCTACCTCGCTAATGCGGGAAATGGCGAATAGTATGAAAGAAAGAAATATATATATATATATATATATATATATATATATATATATATATATATATATATATATATATATATATATACAGGAGTTCATGTGTCACACCTGGTTTTACCTATGCGTCATTCTTAAAGCAAATGAACGTATTGGTCAATAGACTATCCTTTGGTGGGTGGCTGGCCAGGTTGAAGACGTGTATTGACCCACAGCTGCTCGCCCAGAACGGAGAACGTCACCCCTTCCACCGTTGCCAACGTCGGGTTGATGTAGTTGGGCTCGTAGTAAGCCAGCTCGAACCCACGGCTTTTTAAACCCTTGAAGAAACTGTACAAAAGATGCGAGAGAAACTATACGAAAAAAAAAATCATTGTTGGTTCCAAGTATGCCAGATCAAAGCTTGGAAGAAATCGCAAATAAAATCTCGTGCATTTTTCTAATGAACATGTTAAATTGCCTTCATACAAGTACGGCTTGTCAATCAGTAATATGTATATATCGATATTTCCCATAAATATTCTCTACAGAATGCGTTTAAAATGTGATACGGCTAAAGACTATGTATATATATATATATTTCAATATTCTCAGCAAATTTGTTCAAGATGATTTACATAAATCACAACCAACGTCCAAAACATAACATGGCATTTTTAAAAAGTGATGAGCAAATATAACCTTACCTGGAATACCTGAGGATGGCGACCCTAGCCTCAAGGGGTTGTAAGTCATGCTTTAAAAAGTCAGTCATGTGCACTTCAACGGACAGCTGCCTCGTGCGCTCTAAAACGTCCGTCTGTCAATCACAAGACATTTCTAAATTTCGCTGTATAATGGCAGTATGATATGGTATAATGATACTGTATAAAACGGCAGGGGTGTTCACAGACATTCATTTTTTTTTGTCAAAAGGGAGGGGAAAGTATATGTAAAGAGGATAATGTATGAAGAGGAACTGCTTTTAAAATATTAGTCAACACTACAAGTTATAAGTGTCTGAAAGTACAAATTTATATTTAAATAAGAATGATAAAAATTAGCTGATTCTATTCAAGTAGATGTAACCATGAATGTCATAGGTGCAAATTTTTGTGAAATGAAACGCCATCCATGAATAACAGTCCCACTGTTCAAACGATATTATTGTGGTATTATATCATTAAAACTTGATATGTAGTATTATCTGAAATTCATCATACAGTAGTCGTTAATACGATAATCTGTCACTTCGTTAAATCATGATTGGTCGTCTGTCACTGCACATTCCGTAATGTCTAACATTGGTGATCCAGTTGGTACGATTTTTGCGAGAAAATTTTTTTTTTTGAACCATAACACCTTTGCTGCAACATGTCATAAAGTCACGGAAAATCAAAGACTAAGCAAATAACAGACCGAAAAATAGTCATATTAATCAAACAGCGAGACCCGAAGCCTTGACTCAGCAGGGGAAGATCATGAGTAACACAACTCATTTTTACTCCTTGAACGGCTCACTAAATAATTCCATTCTTCGAAAAAAAACACTGAATTCAATTTATGAATTACAAAGCAAAAATAATTCCTTTAGCCTTAATTAAGCAATAACTCTAATATAAAGTAAGAGACCTCTATCTCTTACGAGAATTGTTAAGCTCAACACTTGTCATTATCATCATCAGGGAAACTTCATTCATAATTGTATGAGTAATGAATATCAGCGTGTAGTCACCACGTCATCATCATTAACATCATCATCCATATCAAAAGCTACAGCAGCATTAATGGGCATGATTACACAGTTACTACAACATAACCTTAAGTTATGTTAGATCTATTATGTTCACTGTATGCGATCATCTTTTCAATGTCCATATTTGTTTGGGGAATCCTCGCGTGGGACACAGACCACTACGTATGTAACATCACAATCAAGGTAAAATCTCAGAGGACTTGCTTAATGTTAAGATAGTATGAGAGTGGCGGATTTCATATCAAAAACCCTCATTCATATACACAGTTGCTAAGGCAAAGTGGAGAGCATACGAACATTGAATATAACCTGCCTCTAACATTGAAAAAAAAAGAATAAAAAAAAATGAATTGAAGACCTTGGTGAACATGCATGGAATTCATTGCGCAATGTTGCGTATGATGTAATTCTTCGACTTGATGATTTCAATGTGTACAGTACTGGCGAAATTACATGTACACGTCGTGAAATCCCACACAAATAATGCTATACGAATATGACAATGGTGTGCAGGCGTAAATAATGAAAAAAAAAACGTTTAATTGCATAAGATTGCATAATGATTAAAATCTTTGTAATCGTTCTACTGTAATCTGATGCATATTGTATAACGCTAGAGATAAAAGATGCAGTTGTTATCATGTATTGAGAGATAGTCATGTCACCATAAATAAATCCAAAGGTAGCAACGTTGATCGACTGCCATCCACTGGTCGTGGGGGGACACTTGCATCATGTTTGGATATTTCAAGAGAACCATGAACATTAAATGAACACTTAACAAAGTACATTATAGTGATTTAAGAAAATTTCAAATACCACAGATGAAATATACTGACACGATTGTAAAAGAAGAAATGATAAGAGAATTCTAGTGAAGGACACGAATCAGGCGATATATGGTAAGAATATCCCAAGTGTATTTATACCGGGCAAGTCGAATGAGCTAGTCAGTGGCAAGGGACACTTTTTATCTTGTAGAAGGATACCGCTAGCAACTTCAGGTAAGACTGTACTTGCGTTGATACTATCGCTTTTCAACATTTCTCTCAAACGTATATAATTGCTGTAAATAACAATTTATCGGTTCTTAAGGCTCGTGGGGAATTGGACAAGTGATTGTAATTGATTTTTATAGTCTGTTTTCACTCATACTATCTATTTGAGAGAGAGATGCGTGGCCGGATTCTTCTTGCTTAAGGTTACGCCACAAGATGTAATCATTATCAGTTGAAGCGGAGTACAGGCTCATTAGAAAACTCGCTTCAAAGCAGTCCATTCTCTCCCTGCGACTGAACGAAGCGCCCTGGAGGGGATAGGTTCTGGGATATAGTCCCAGGACCCTTTTCATAAAATGATCCTGGGGTTTATATATATATATATATATATATATATATATATATATATATATATATATATATATATATATATATATATATATAAGTACATCTGAAATACATTTCATGGAAAGCAGAGTCGTACTAGAAAAATCAGATTAACATCTTAACTGACTACCGTTTCCAAACATAAGTAATTCTTGAGTGCATAAGATTCAGTTGCCACAAATACTTTTGTTACTTTTAGGCTCTGAAGATGAGAGAGAGAAAGGAATACCTTAAAGCAAATAATGATAAAAACTTAATACTGACAGGCGCCACGTTATGGGGACAAACGTGCTGACGAGTATGGGGAAAGAAACGGACATGGTCGATGGCAAGAACGAACTTGAAGAAGACTTCGCCAACTTTACAGGTTAATCATATTTTGATTTGACTTTGGTACTTCGACATAGATATGATTACAGAGAGTTAAACTTAGATCACTGGAAAAATAATTCAGGTTCCGTATGAACCATGTTCGAAATATGTGTAATAAATTTTACATGACTCCTGGGCAGGCGAGTGTGTTGAAGTGAACGAAGAGGGTTGGACTCTATTGATGAACGAAGAGGAAGACTGGAGTGTAGTGGTTAACGAAGACGACGACTGGTGTCAGTTGGACTTGGGGCAGTATTTGGAGGAACCTACTGAAGAAGCTCCAGCTACGCCCTATGCAATAGCTTCTCAAGACGTTACGCCTCATACATTATCTTCTGAAGCCGCTACGCTTGTCCAGGACCTGCCTGACGAAGACATCACATTTCACGAGCATTTCACAGAAATAACTACACCTCTTACACCCATGAAACAGAAAAGCACCAGAGAAAGTAAAGAAGAATTTGTCCTTGTGGAAGAGGACTTATGTGCCACAGAAACCAACAACACAGACTCTCACGATAAGGAAGTAGTTAATCCCGCCTACTGGGGGCTTGCAGTTCCAAAAGACTCGCCATTTGCAGATGATTGCTGGTCTGATCACCTGGATGTTGACTCGGCACTGGGTGTGCCACACGGCTCCAAATACTTCTTCTTGGATGATAATGCCCTGGTAACTATGATCCACTTTCCTCTTGTCAATGTTTACAATATAACGAATGACAAAATTATCAGCCGCGTATATATATATATATATATATATATATATATATATATATATATATATATATATATATATATATCTTTTTCTTTCATACTATTCGCGATTCCCGCCTCAGCGAGGTAGCGTTAAGAAGGGTTAATATAAATGGAAGGAAGAAGGGTTAATATAAATGGCATCATGTGTGTTGCCACAGTACCTAAACTTTCCTCCCTATAATCCCTTTAGAACGGGCACAGGAAGATCGACCTCCTGGGGAATCGAGAGCGCAGGAAGGCGGCCAAGAAGAATGGCTGGAGGATGTATCGAAACAGGTACTTATACTAAGGTGAGTGCCCTGAGGTTAGGACTAAGGTGAGTGTCCTAAGGTTACTGGAACTAGCAACACCAATGCGCTTGTGAAATGTACACAAATGTGTGCTGAAATAACCACATGAGCTAGAATAGAATTAAAGAACAAAAATAGCAACTGAGAAGAATGCTTGACTAACCACTTTAAATGAAATAACGACAAATGAACAAAGGCGAGAGTTATGAACCGAGTTGGGTAATGGTTACAGTTACAATGAAAGGTGAAGGACTAATTAGTATGTAAGACAAAACAGTTTGGTGCGTTATAGGCACCTTATACTAAGCATGATTATCAGTTTTTCTAGTCTAATATGAGGACGAAAGTGAAACGGTTACAGCTGAAGAAGAATGCTGCCTCTCAGAAAATATGCAACAATTCTAAACAGTCAACATTGCCTTATTTCAGCACTCATATGTATTTTACCCTTTCAGTCGGTGAGATGACGAGCGGCTGATGCAGCTCCGGAGATTCGCCAAACTAGTGCAATTCAGCTGGTGTGCCGCAAAGGGTTCCCGCCTAACTGCACCGTAGATGTGAATCAAATCGACGTTTGCTGTTGGATTCAGAACAGACTGAAAAAAACACTGCGACAAATTAAACAGTTCTCTAAAGCAACGAACAACAACGAGAGACTCTCGAGGTATTTTGAATATCCCGTATGGGAACCTTGATGAAGTTTAACAAGAAATATGAACCATGTGTGCGACTGACCACATGGGAAATAATTACTCAAAAAGTTCACCATGTTATCGCTTCTGCACCTTGAATATTCGACCTCGAAATATTATGCCATGGAATACAGGGTGAAGTGACGTAGACATATGGACCTAGTAATCATAATACAAAACACCAGTGAAAGCGTCGAATACCGAGCCAGTTGTGTCCTTATTACGGCTGTGATAAGCAAACTCATTTGTGGACCCAAAGATAATCACTGAATATCTAATCCCTAGTCAGGTCAATCTCGCGTCTCTCATCTTACTGAAATTCTT
Source organism: Panulirus ornatus (assembly GCF_036320965.1). Taxonomy (NCBI): domain Eukaryota; kingdom Metazoa; phylum Arthropoda; class Malacostraca; order Decapoda; family Palinuridae; genus Panulirus; species Panulirus ornatus. The sequence goes on from NC_092279.1 coordinate 17,991,675, forward strand.
AATGATCAAGGGTGCCGCAATCTATTTTCAAACAATTCATACTTTTATAGATATAAATGTTATTTGTGTTCGATATTTTGAAGAAAAACAAGAGATTAATGTGTAAGGTAGATGAATGGAATTGAGAGCTCTGAAGGGTGCTAAGAAAATGATATTGTGTTACGGAGGTTCTGAGCAAGTGGTTGTCTCCGAGAGGTTTTGGAAAAGTTAGGAAAACAAGAACAATGAGAAACAAGATATATAAATACAAAAGGGGATACATTTAGGACCAGTGTCGCAATGTTTGTCTTAAAGCTAAGAGCAGTACAACTGATAATCCTAAATAATGAGATTTGACTCGATAAACGACCTACATCAGATGTTTAGAATGCGAGTTGGCAATCAAAGGGTATAATGAAGACTATAATAACTAGTGAGAGTCGTTTTGTCCTAAATCATAATAGTAACGTATTCAATAAATTTCAAAACCTACCCCCCATAAGCGGGCAGGCATTGATCATAGCCTATCTCTTACAAGCATGTGGAGGTTGGTTATATACCCTACATCACACGCGGGTTTGGGTTCGACCACATTTAAGCGCCAGTGACACGGAAATGGTGAATAGAGATAGGTCGTTGAGATGAAACTAGCAATATGTATCAAAATATACGAAAATAGTTGAGTGAATAACCACTTGATAAATGTAACGATTTACATTGTACATTGATGTTTAGGGGGGGGGGGGATGAGGGGCATGTGGCTTGCACTTGGCTGCAATAACCTGTTCTTTATAGAAACCTGCATATAACATTATCAATAACTGTTAATTAGGCAGAAAGGAAGACACCAACGAAGGATCCAACCTTACCAAGTAATGAAGAATGTAAATCTCTTTCAAGCTAATTTTAATAAACATTTACTGACACGAAAATAATGGACCAATGTTCAGCAAGATATTTTTTAGTATATAATCCTCTCGTGTGTGTTTTACATAATAAAATTCTCTAGCTTTTACTTTAACTGTCCTATGGAAGTTTTCAAGCCACCACTACCTTGTGATAATGTCAAATATTCGCTCAGCAATTGTTATTTTATATATTTTAATAAAAATGATAAAATTCCCACGATGTATGTGGTATATATCCAAATATTTATCCAGTCCTTACGTCATCAGTCGTTGGCCTAACGGAGCCTGGGATGCGCCCCGAGACCTATTTATTGCCTTCCATTTCACCTTTCTTCCTTTACCACGCTCCCGAGAACCCTCCAACAAAGCATCTTCCGAAATTAGCATCTGAAACCTTGATGCAGCAATCAAGAGAGATTTTCATGAGTCTCCAACCATCACTTCAAAGGCCACACATACGTAGTGTATATGGTGCGTGGCCTTAAAAATTATCTTTGACACCTGAACTTATGATTTTTTGGGCTGCGGATGTAGTGACGCTGAAACTCTCTCTCTCTCTCATATATATATATATATATATATATATATATATATATATATATATATATACCTAGCCTCTAGCTTCACGCAGGAAAGAAAATGAATTCCTTTGGAATGAAAAGGTCTTTTGACTACCTCTTCCAGTCCAATAAAGACTCGTCAAAGGTGACATCTCGCTTACAGTGTTATTTCTTATAGCAAGTTGGCAACTTAGCCTAGACTATGACAGGGTAGGTGTCACTGCTGATCACTACATTGAGTTCTGGCAAAAATTAGTGAACACAATTTACCCTAAAGATGGAGTCGAGGAAAATCTGCCACTCGTCTCCTTCAACGTCCATCTTAAGCACATCCAGGTTAGCGTCGTAGTGTTTCAGGAGGAACATTATGTTGTCAAGTGGCCGGTACAAGTACTGGAAAGTTGTGTTCTTCACCTTGTCCACCACGTCCAAAACCAAAACCTTTGAGCCCAGCCGGATTTGAATAAAGACAACCCTGAGGAAGGTATAAATACTTATTACATTTCCTTGCGTAAAAGACACTTACACAGATGGTAATACCAAAGCTTATTTAAATCTCTTTAAGGAAAGTAATGGGCTGAAAAAAGTATGAATATAACAGTCGCAGGTCGAAATGCCATGCAAACACTTTTGCTGCATGATATTAATCTTGATTACTGCATGTAACAGTAGGGTGCGGTACAAAGTTCTATCTGGTCTCTGGGTCGCTTCAGCGTCCCCATTGATTCCACAGCGGCATTTATAATATACTTCTCTCCTTTGGAGGTTTAAATAAGGTGGAGTTTGCTAAGCTACGTTGGTTAGGTTAAATGAACTTAAGCTGGGCTTACGTGAGGGGTTTTAAAATTTGACTAGGATAACTGTGGCTGCGTTAGGTTCAGTTTGGCTAAACTAAGTTTTAAGTTTAAAAGTAGGTTAAGTTTGCCTTCCTTCCTAGCACTTAAAAAAACTGAGATGTCCGAAAGACCAGATGGCACTCAGGACCCTTACCTTGCTACGTCTATATTTTGTTGATGCAATAAAAACCACTTTATGTCAACTTTACGCCAGATGTTTTCAGTACCTTGGAAACACATTTCGTTGATAAATATTATGATACACATCATCGTCAAAGGAAAACACGTCACATCCATACTGTCCCATGGCCTTGTCGAAGCTGAAGTCGTGACCAACGCCGAAGGAATACACGATACACGAATTCCTTGATGGTGCCACGTTCGAGTCAATACACACCTTCCTGGAATATAAAATAACTTTTTCATACACCACTCAAATCTCCGACACACACACACACACACATATATATATATATATATATATATATATATATATATATATATATATATATATTTTTTTTTTTTTTTTTCCAAACTATTCGCCATTTCCCGCGTTAGCGAGGTAGCGTTAAGAACAGAGGACTGGGCCATTGAGGGAATATCCTCACCTGGCCCCCTTCTCTGTTCCTTCTTATGGAAAATTAAAAAAAAATTGAGAGGGGAGGATTTCCAGCCCCCCGCTCCCTCCCCTTTTAGTCGCCTTCTACGACACGCAGGGAATACGTGGGAAGTATTCTTTCTCCCCTATCCCCACATATATATATATATATATATATATATATATATATATATATATATATATATATATATATATATATATGCTGATAACCGCGAGGGAATATGAATAATTAAGTTCCAACTGCACTTCCGTTTAACAGCATCTTCAGAGGAAATAAAAGAATGAGATACAAGATTATGAACAATATGTTAATCGTACTTGTCACCGTCTGGTATTCTTTGGCAGGTTCTTCCACCTTGTTTGAGGAGTTTGATGCACTTGAAGGTGGGTGTAGAATATATCTTCACCAAATCAAACAGCAGCAACTTAATGCTGGTAGTGAAAGTAGTGGTGTTGGAGGAATCGGTGGCGATGTCGATATAAGTAGTAGTGTTAGTGCTGGGGTTGCTGGTACTAACGACCGGGGACGTGATGTTCGGAGGCGCCGGGCGCTCGGCTGTCGAGGCGTAGAACTTTGTCAACATTGTTTCCTCATCGGACCTTCCGGCCACCCTCACCATTTCCGACGCTGAGGGCGGAAGCAGAAAGATCAAATGATTAAGTTGGACTAATGAACCAGATAATATCAAAGTAAAAAAATATTAGGAATGTTTGTCGGACATTCTGCACGCCTTTCGAAAATGATTCTAATATTTCATTTCATGACGTGACGCTTCATTCCCGACTTCAGCTGTTTCCTTATACGTAGTGATTATTAAGTGTATACTAAGAGGTTTTATGTACGCATAAGGGATTCTCGGAAGATTCAGTGGGAGTCCTGAGGATGCGAGAAATATTGTAGTATACAGAGTACTTACCGGGTGAGGTAGTGCGCCGGTCTGCGTGGACGGAGACGCTAGCGGCAAACTTCAGTTCCTCTGGTGTTGGTGGGGGCGGCGCCCGGATGTACGTCACGGAGGCTGCCATCAACATTAGCAGAGAAGCGGATAGAACTCCTCGCGGGCATCAAATGGATGGTGAGGTAGCACAAAATAGGAAGAGCAGAGGAAAATATATTAAATATGAAAAGCTAGTACCTGCAAAGTGCAAGGAATAAAAGCAATGAAGAAAACGAGCAGAATACTCAAGAAAACGGAAATGGCAAATCAATGAAACAGTAGGAAAAGTCGCCTTTGAACATAAAGGGAACTTTTCTATGAATGCATTCAAAATGAAATATAGTAATGATATTTAGAAAACTCTAAATCGCAAATAAATGTATATGAGGATCAGATTCTTAGAAGTAATGCACTGCATGAAGTTTACAATATCATGATTATTTCAGCAACAAATTCAATACGACAGACCACAAAGCGAACAACAAAAGACTAACAACTATGGCTCTAGCGATATGGGGCAACTGAAGATACAATTTACCTTTTGTCCCACAGGAATCGTCTTGATGCTGTATGGGTGAGGGTGTGAGGATTACTAAGGGTGAACAGGACTTAAGGGAGGCGATAGAGGGAGTCAGAGGGAAGAAGTGAGAGATGAACAAGAGAGAGAGAAAATAAAGAAGGAAGAGAAGGAAGCATCGTCTCCAACAGTGGTAATGCATGAGGAACCTAGAATTGTCGTAGCCTAATAGGTATTCACTCGTCAAACCCCCAACACGCCTTGCAGTAATAGGAATCCTACACTTCTATCTGCTTCACTTATAATGCTTCGAAAACTTGGGTGTTAAGGCTACCTCACTGTACGAACAGTTATGCTGCTTCCAGTAGCTTAATCACTCTAGTAACTCTGTTACGTCAGTTGCTTTACTGCTCCATTATTTCTATTGTTTTTAACTATGTCACTTTGTCAGTAGTTCAATTGTTTATGGTTTCACTTGCGATATTGCTCCTGCAGTTGTTGCTTCAACCGCTTATTCGTCGTCATTTTTTGCTTCAGTTGCGTTACTGCTATAGTCGATTTGATGCTTAAGCTTCGTTACTGTGGCAACAGGTCTGTTACTTCAGCCTCATTACTGTTCCAGGAGTTGTAATGGATCATCAGCCCTTAACTGCTTCAAGTGTCTCATTACTGCAGAATTCTGATCGTTTGAGTCACTTTCACTCATCAGCTCAGTCTATTCTTACGGCAGTCTTAGTTCCACCGGGGTTCTGCATCTTGAACGTAACTACTTCCTGCCTGTCGAAATTACAATGGGACTGATAGAAAAAAATAATACTCCTTGCCTCAATAACTTCATCGCACACTTTTCTTCGATCATTTGACTTACTCTTTATTTCAATCAACTGTATTGTATAACCTTTTATGTCAATAAATAAACTGAAACACAATAACAACCATCAGTTACTGAGGAAATTGTATTTGTTCGGGGGTCTCAAAATACGCTGAAACTTGTGTACACAGACGGCTTTCGCTGTAGACCCCCATGCGTTCACAGTTGTCATTCCAAAATGGGATATACACGCAAACTACATGTTACATACTGCCCAAGAAATATATCTTAAATTCTGACAAACTATGATAATAAGATATATCAGCATTAGATGTATTTCTTTTCCATCAGTGAAGCCGTTCACTTGTTACAGTTATTAATCCTGATTTGTTCTTCCTATGCCCATAGCACAAAATAGCTTCATCACTCAAGCAACAGACATACCTTGAAACGTATTAACGTAGCCAAAAAAAGCAGTAACCAAGATTTTTTTTCCAACTTTCGATCATCTTTTTTATGTACAATTTATGTGTTGGGCATAACTCAAATTCTGGTTAGATGACTCAATAGCAGTCGGGAACCATTAAAATCCGACAATATACACGGAAAACAAATATTATCATACAGAACACCAACAATCGAAATGTAGTAAACTCCCGTCACATAGGCAAAAGAGTCTGCTTCGTCAGCACTCTTTTCACAACGATATCTCTTGCTAACGTGTCTCATTACAGGGAAAACTCGTGCAGCTGCAGCAGACACGGTGCTGCATCTGTACCACAGTTTCCCGGACCCATGACAGACACGGTGGTTGAATCCACGCGTCTTTATTTAGCAACAGGAAAGTTTGTTTCGATACTTTGACCCCTCATGTTGTTTTGACTCATGTCCATGTCCTTATTGGGTATTGATTTTGATTACGTTTCTGATTTGGTTCTCATATTTTGATAGTGATCCAAGATACTGATTCCGCAAAAGAAATCGTTTTCTTTATTGCAAAACTGAGATTTACACATTCTTACCCCATGTGTATCTGTGCTAGATCCTTCACTTCTGTTAATAGGCAACACGAACGCCTGTGGTCTAAATTATAACCTTGCTAACAAGCTGCCTCGTGAAGAATTCCTTCACACTTCATTTAATATATATCGCAATAAAATTTCAATACCTATCTCCTTATCAATTACCCGTTCCTGCTGAATCGTCGATACAATTATCTTTATTTGTCGTTGTTGTTAGCTGAGAAAGCACGGCCAACTGAGACCAGGTTCTCATTCTATCGACCAACCCGAGGGTGGATTAACAATTGGGTTGACTGTGGACCAATTGCCCCAACTAGGATTCGAACCTGTGAGCTCGACACTAGGCATATTAATAATAAAATATCTGACTTCTACACTCCACCGGAAATATAAATATTGAATGACATTTAAGTCAACTTTGCACTCTATTCGTTTGGGATAATGAAGTCATTCGATCTTAGGGCACTACTTTCCATAAATGTGTTTCTGTGTAAATACCAGAACCATATCACAAATGATTCCCACATGCATTACGATGTCTCCTTATTGAAAAACTGTATCACGTAAAATATGAGGCAAGAATCAGCGAAATTAAAAGCCTTGAAATAACTGACAATGCTGTCCATACCCCTTACTGCATGTCAGTCTACCGCTTTATCACACACACACCGGATTGGCAACCTGTGGTGAGGTCCGAGCATGAACGAAATAGTGGAGGTGGTGGGCATTGGGGAGGTGGAAGTTCGCCCACAACTGGCCTCCATAACCCTCTTCATCTCGTCACAGAAGCCCACACTAGATGAGTGTAGAGCCTCGGTAGAGAAGCGCCGTCCGTATGTCTACCACACGGTCAGTGACATTCCTGGTAACTGGTCTGGTCGAATACTTACTGCACTGAGTTATATGTGTTTGTATACATTATATTCTCGGCAGCGTTACCAAAATAGGTGAAGATTTTACAAAGAAAATATATAGAATTATCCTCACCGCTCGATTAGAGATGCCTGATTTCCTGTCATTTTGCTTTCAAGCGCTTGTATCATCTCAACCTCTTGATGTTCTCCCGGGAAGTCCACAGGAAACAAATTGCTTCCTCCCACTCTTGACATTGTTTGCTGTATGACTATATTCCTAAGATGCTTAAATTAAACATAGACAGTTATTGATATATGAGACATTCATTCTACTGCTGATACTCTGCATTGTGTACGTACAAAACTATTCTACCTATTCAGAATCGATTTTCCGATATATTCCCATTGTGCTACAGAAAAATGGGTCTATTTACTGCAAAACTTACAACAAAGACATTGCATATAAGTATACTGTTCACACAATGTAGTTCGGAAATATGTTAAGCCTATTTACATGGATTTCAGCTTAATATCAACAAAGCGGCGAAGGAGGTGAGCGAGGCGGAGGAGGTGAGGGTAGGGGAGGCCGGAGGGGTTGTGCTCGTTGTCATGGTGACGGCCACGTTGTCCGCCGACGTTGCCAGACGCGCTGTCAACACTGTTGTGGAGAAGCTCTCCAACGTCACTGTCGAAAAGGTGGAGTTTTCTTTTAGCAAATGGTTGGTTGATACAGATGCACAGGCACGTAAGAGTTTAATGATGAAAACATATTACTAGTCAGGATGAAGAGAATTGGAAACTGGCTGGACGAATCGTACTGGTGTCCCCCGTTGAACTCTTTCTATATACAGTAGTTATATATGAATTTCTTTTCATCAGCATTTTATTATATTTTCTGCCCTTTGAATATTAGAATGTTCACTAGTGGAGTACATGATATATAAATACAATTTTCTTCCTAATGCGTGCAAAGCGCAACGCTTCTCCTGCCAGTGGCCTTAATGTTTGCATTAGACATTATCACTTGGTATGAAATTTCTTCGTCGTTTATTTTTTTTCTAATGGAGTACAGTGTACACATTTGCCAGGTTCGAGCCTAGCACGACGTCTCGTCTGGACATCATCCCCCTCTTTCTTCTGCCAGAACTAGCTTACCTTGTGTGCATGTGTATGGGTTCATTTTCGTGTGTGTGTATGTGTAGTTTGTCGTGAAACACTGTATGATGTATCAAGAATCGTCAAGATTAAGCTTGACATGAGCTTCTGTCTATAACAAGACTGTTCTAGAGTGCCACTACTGGGAGAGGTCGTGTGTGTATGTGTAGTAAGGGTGCCATTAATGGCAGAGGTTGGGTGTCTATTCTCGGATTGCCATTAGTGGCATAGGTCGATTGTCTGTTCTTGGGGTGCCATTACCGGCACAGGTTAGGCGTCTGTTCTCGGGATGCCATTACTGGCACAGGTCGGCTCGTGCGTGACTGTTATTATAGCGCGCTTTAGTTGGATCTGTGTGGATGAAGCACCTGTCATAAATCCATATACTTTAAATAGCTTTTCCGCAGATGGCAGACTTATGCAGTTGATAAAGTCCCACGCTGAAATCATGGGTAGGATACGAGGTTACGGCAACACGGATGAAGACTCATTAATACTACTGCAACAACTTACAAGAACTATATCATTTTGAATGGATAAATAATGCAAATTTCTGAACGTGCGCAAAAGAGTACGGAAGAAGGTGAATGTACCAGAAATGAAACGCTTGACGACAATCTGTGTTGTTAAGAATGAAAAGTGACAAGCTTCGAGAGAGGCGTAGTAGTAAGAATATGGTTGAGAGCTGAAAAGGATGCACTCAAATGATTTGGGCATATGGGAGTAAGGAGGGGCTGCCTAAGCGAGTATGTGTTAAGAGTGTAGGGAACAAAGAAAGAGACCAAAGATGTGTTGAAAGATTTTTAGTTATTGGGGCCTGAACATGCAGGAGGGTGTGAGGCATGCATGGAAGAAAGCAAATGAGCGATATGGTATACTAGAGGTGACGTGCTGTTAATGAGCTTAATCAGAAAATATGAAGCTCTCAGGGGAAAGTACAGAGAATTTTGTTGGGCTTGACTATGGATAGCAGAGCTCTGATCGGTTCACTACACAAGAAAGCGAGAGAATGGATGTGATCAAATGACATTCTACGTCTTTTGTGAAGCTAACCTGCTACACAGGAAATGGCAGACTTGTATGAAAACATTTCATACTTTACAGCTTCTGCTGCATTGGTGGGGTAACATCAGGAACACAGGAAAAATGGCCTCATATGCACAAACCTATGCTCTGGCTGTCACGTGTAATGCTCAAGATCAGAGCATACCATCCATAGCCAAGCTCCATAAATTACATTACGGTTTGCCTTGACTAGTTCAAAAGCCCTGCTTTTCAGTCGTTTAACAGCACATCACCACATTGATTCAGTTCACTGTATTCCATGCATGCCTCTCACACTCCTGGATACATATGACAGTTAGATTATATATATATATATATATATATATATATATATATATATATATATATATATATATATATATATATATATATCGGAGGTGGAAAGATGGAGTGAAAAAGATTTTGAGTGATCGGGGCCTGAACATGCAGGAGGGTGAAAGGCGTGCAAGAAATAGAGTGAATTGGAACGATGTGGTATACCGGGGTCGATGTGCTGTCAATGTATTGAACCAGGACATGTGAAGCATTTTGGGTAAACCAAGGAAAGTTCTGTGGGGCCTGGATGTGGAAAGGGAGCTGTGGTTTTGGTGCATTATACATGACAGCCAGAGACCGAGTGTGAACGAATGTGGTCTTTGTTGTCTTTTCCTAGTGCTACCTTGTGCACATGCCGGGGGAGAAGGTTGTCATTTCATGTGTGGCAGGGTGGCGACGGGAATGAATAAGGGCGTGTGTGGCCATGTATGTATATACATGTGTATGTGGGTGGGTTGGGCCATTCTTTCGTCTGTTTCCTTGCGCTACCTCGCTAACGCAGGAGACAGTGACAAAGTATAATAAATGAATATAAAATATATATATTGGAAAGGATCACAATTTTGTGTGTAATCAAGTATATTCCTGCAAGTCCACGGGGAAAATGAAACATGATAAGTTCCCAAGTGCACTTTGGTTTACCAAATGGCGTCCTAGCTACGTCTCTTTGTTGTATATCAACTGACTGTTATATTTCTTTCTTGTATCTCCCCTGATGATGTGATTACTACACGAAAGTGCATTTGGGAGCTTATCGTGTTTCATTTTCCCTGTGGACTCACAGGAATATATATACATACATAAACATAGACATATATACACATGTACATAATTCATACTTGCTGCCTTTATTCATTCCCATCACCTCCCGCCACACATGAAATGAAAACCCCTCCCCCCCGCATGCGCGCAAGGTAGTGCTAGGAAATGACAACAAAGGCCACATTCGTTCACACTGTCTCTAGCTGTCATGTATAATGCACCGAAACCACAGCTCCCTTTCCACATCCAGGCCCCACAAAACTTCACATGCCCTGGTTCAATTCATTGAAAGCATGTTGACCCCAGTATACCACATCGTTCCAATTCACTCTATTCCTTGCATGCCTTTCACCATCCTGCATGTTCAGGCCCCAATCTCTCAAAATCTTTTCCACTCCATCTTTCCACCTCCAATTTGGTCTCCCACTTCTTGTTCCCTCCACCTCTGACACATATATCCTCTTTGTCAATCTTTCCTCACTCATTCTCTCCATGTGACCAAACCATTTCAAAACTCCCTCTTCTGCTCTCTCAACCACACTCTTTTTATTACCACACATCTCTCTTACCCTTTCATTACTTACTTGACCAAACCACCTCACACCACATATTGTCCTCAAGCATCTCATTTCCAACACATCCACCCTCCTCTGCATAACTCTATCTATAGCCCACGCCTCGCAACCATATAACATTGTCGGAACCACTATTCCTTCAAACATACCCATTTTTGCTTTCCGAGATAACTTTCTCGCTTTCCACACATTTTTCAGCGCTCCCAGAACTTTTGCCCTCCCCCATCCTGTGACTCACTTCCGCTTCCATGGTTCCATTTGCTGCCAAATCCACTCCCAGATACCTAAAACACATCACTCCCTCCAGTTTTTCTCCATTCAAACTTACCTCCCAATTATATACATAAACACCCATACATGCACATATACATACATATACAAGCACACATATATACGTATGTACATAATCACACTTGCTTCTCTTCATCCATTCCTGGCGCTACCCCATCCCACAGGAAACAGTATCGCTACCTCCTGCTTCAGTGAGGTAGCGCCAGGAAAACAGACAAAAAATGCCACATTCCTTCACACTCAGTCACTACCTGTCATGTGTAATTCACCAAAACCACAGCCCCTTTTCCACATCCAGGCCCCACAGACCTTACCATGGTTTACCTCAGATGTTTCACATGCCCTAATTCTGTCCATATATATAGCACCTTAAGAATGACAACAAACATTGTGTACTACTTTGATTATGATAATTACCAGTTAGTGTACCGACACTCATCGACATCCCTGTCAGAGGGAAGGGTGGAAGCAGCAAGAAGAGCAGCAGAGGAGGCAAAACAACGGGCAGTGGTCATGGCAGCAGCTGTGGATGGCACACTTGGAGTATGTCTCACTGTGAAGGAGGATACCTGTAAGCATATCGCCATCAATGAAGGTAAAACACAACTACGAAGGATGGGTCAATCCAAGTTCCTAGATTAATTCACATATTTCTCAGTATTTATAAGGTTAGAACTAGGCTGCAAAGAGAGACATGTTCGCACACAACAGAGCCAATTTGATATCCAAATAAAATGGATACATGACAATAATTTAAAAAATGTTCCCTTATATGAGATGATAGAAATTCATTCTGGAATCTCCTCTTTTTATTATTATCAATTAAATTCTAAACCATTTTATAGGGCTTTGGCAATTTCAAGAATGCAGTACAAGAGGAATTCTGCTAGGAAATGATGTACTCTTCTGAGGAGAGAAAGTCCTTGCCAAGACTCTACTTCTTTCCATCTGTTGATGATAATACAGTCTTACCAAAAATGGCCTCTCACTCACTGTGTTACCACGAACACGTGGTGCTCACTAAATTCTGTGTAGAGGTTAATAGATTTTAAGGATTCTAACCACCTTATCTTTGGTTTTATTACATCATAATGTTTGGAAATACATGCACATGCATTCATTTCTGATATTCTAAGGAACAAAGATGGATCCTGCTTTCATTAATCCCTTAACTAATCCAGACAGATATACATATATATATATATATATATATATATATATATATATATATATATATATATATATATATATATATGTTATCCCTGGGGATAGAGGAGAAAGAATACTTCCCACGTATTCCCTGCGTGTCGTAGAAGGCGACTAAAAGGGAAGGGAGTGGGGGGCTGGAAATCCTCCCCTCTCTTTTTTAATTTTCCAAAAGAAGAAACAGAGAAGGGGGCCAAGTGAGGATATTCCCTCAAAGGCTCAGTCGTCTCTTCTTAACGCTACCTCGCTAATGCGGGAAATGGCAAGTAGTATGAACATATATATATATATATTGACAAGCTGTCAATGGACTGAACCAGGGCATGTGAAGCGTCTGGAGTAAACCATGGAAAGGTGTGTGGGAACTGGATGTGGATAGGGAGCTGTGGTTTTGGTGAATTACACATGATAGCTAAAGACTGTGAACAAATGTGGCCTTTTTTTTGTCTGTCTTCCTGGCGCTATGTGGCCTTTTTTGTCTGTTTCCCTGTGGGGTGGGGTAGCAAGAGGAATGGATGAAGACAAGCAAATATGAATATGTACACGTGTATGTATGTAATGTCTGTGTATGTGTTTGTATATGTTGATATGTATATATATGAATATGTGTGTATGTGGGCATTTATGTGTATACATGTGTATATGAGTGGATGGGCCATTCTTCGTCTGTTTCCTGGCGCTACTTCGCTGACGCAGGAAACAGCCATTATGTATAATAAATGAAATAAATATAAAAAATAATAATCCGTACTTAATATTTTGGTGTACATAAAATAAACAATAAAGTATGCACAGGAGCAGTTCACTTAATGCTAAGGCCTTAATCTAGCATTCTACAAAAGTTTTAAAAGTTGTTACAGTGAAAGCAGACAATGAAAAAATACTTTTTTTTTTTTTTTTTTATATGAATATTTATGGGTCACGGGAGCCATGTGAGCCTTACAGACATATTCTGTTGGCCTATGAAAGGGTTAAAATGGCTGGAACACATATGAGAAAACCTTTAGTCCAAATTCATTTACCATAGGACTATCACATCTTATATTTTGGTTTAAAATTCAGCCTGGTTGGGCTGTGGTTTATGGTATACAATTCCATCTGCATTTCTTAACTTACTTCACTTGGTTTATCAAGACATGGCTTTATAAATGAGACCCGACACTTATCATTTACCTTTACAAGACACAGCAAAGCAACAGCAGAGCAAAATGAATTCCCATTCCCAATCTGACCTTACCGAGATCAAATATCAAACTACAGACTTCTTAGAAAGAAAAGAGTGATCCACTACATACCTTATCTGCTGCACTTCATGGTTAAAAACGTACCTATTTCATCATAGTGGTTACATACAGAAACGCAAAGTGCCAATATTTCTCTATATTTGCAGACAGGACCGAGTCTTGGGTGGTAGATACAGCTCTTAGACAACAAGAAATACATGCCCACACACCGATCATCATCCAGAGTAGTATCAAGGCCAAGTTTTCCCTTCTGTCCTACGGTGTACCGAAGACAGAATTAACACTCACAAAAGAAGTATTTTGATGATATATAACCAAACCTGGAGAGAGATAAAGTGACCGAATCTGACAAGTTAACATACAGTAAAGCCATAAATGTATCAGTTGGTGTATCCTGACACCTGCACCTTAGGAAATTACTTTCTTTACTTTTCAAAATGAAATAATCACAATAATCATGTACTTATATGAAAATGCCTTTACATAACAGTCTACATCTGTCTCATAAGTATTATTATTTTGTACTTAATCACTGTTTCCCGCATCAGCGAGGTAGCGCCAAGAAATAACCAAAGAATTAATGGTTATTCAAGTTTTATGACAGAATCATGAGTTTAATCACAACTTAGCTGTTAAACATTATTTTAACATATATCAAAAATACCAGGTTTCTTGATCTTCTACAGGAGAAATAGCAATGTCATGTAAGTACTTGTCTTCAGGTGTTATATTTTATACTTTTGAAAGAAGAGCTTTCCTGTTTATCTAGTTTATAGCATAATCTTATTTTATTCTTTTAGAGGGTGTGGTTGCTAATGCAGTCTCTGCCACAGAACCCAAAACTTGTCGCATACATGCAGTTTCTTAAACAGATACATTCTAAGCATATACAAATAACCTTCATCGGTTTGCCTTCTACCATATTTTCAATTTTCCACATCCCTTGCTGTCTTCATTCAGATGTACTCATCCTTCGTTTTATACCACTCCCTTAGCATATTCTTGACATATAGCAGTATTCCATCATTTTTTGTAATACATTAACACCTATCTTGACAGTACCTTCACCTCTCTTTATTTCCTTATTCTATCCAGAGTCTAAATTCCACACCAACTTAAAAATCATCCCACTAAATACCGAAATGCATGAGGAACTCTTGATAAAACTTCATGTGCCTGTTAGCACACATTCTTCTTTTATAAAAAAAATCCCTAAGGTTCAGGCAGTTTGGCAACTACCCATTCCCAGGTATTTCATCCAACATTTTTCCATCAATACAAATGATCATACCAAATTATTAAAATTATAACTTTTATGTCGTTCCTACCATATTTTATACTATCCTTTTTTAAGGGGCCACCATGCTTTTATGTGCATACATGTTCAGCATTTTCTTACAGTTTTTAATACTAAAAATTCCTTTTTCCATGCTTATAATTTTTTTGATAATATTGCAGTAATGTCAGCTGTTCTGTATAAAAGCATTAAAACTTTCGAACCTATCTACATTTTCTATTCATTCCAAATAAACACTTCAATATAATGTCAGAAATCTCTCACCATTGAACCGTAACATTTTGGTATCTTACACCAGTGAAAACTTACAACACTTATTTCAGCTGTCTGTTGGTCATCTTTACAAAAGCAAAATTAAGATGAGTTTTTTTATTTGCCATTTTACCAAGCAGCAACTGTTAAATACCTCTATCAAAACAGTTTCACAGAAGACTTGCAAATATGATTTTTATGAATGAAATTAACGCTAACTCTGATATGAAACATACATATATTTGTTTTCAATTTATGGTGAATTTACATGAGTGTTCATTCCCTTGCATCATGTTTTAGCTATCAATACAATCTAGTCCATTTACCCTTTAGTAAGGCATTTGCAGTAATTTTCAGTGCACATTGGAGGCTAAACATGAATACATAAAAAATAAGACATCTTAATCATATTTAAGTAGGGTGTAATGTTCTGATTACAGTGATAAACAACTCAACCTGCTGGATAATTATCAACTGTTTTACTCTTGTAGGACCCCATTTCCTGCACATTCTCCATCATACAAATTCTTAAATTTATGCATGCTGTCTGCATTAATGATGTCCTCAGTCACTGTATTCCATTCCCCCACTACTCTTATACTAAAAAGTTACTTGCTTGATTTCGTGTTAAGTCCTCTGCTTGATCTACCCCTACATTTCTTGAAGAACTGTTGACTGTCTATATTATCAATCTGTCTTAAAAACTTAAAGGTCACCTTTCACTCTTCTCTTATTGAAGATGGGCAAATCGAAAGCCTCTAGCCTTTCCTTGTAACTTGCCATCTTTGTTGCCTTCTGGACCTCCTGTATTACCTCTTTGTGCTTCTTTAGGTGTGAAGACCGAACTTCAAAAGCATCAAGTTCTGAGTCTTGGAGTGGACATGGCAGTGGTTAGAACCATGGAAGCTGAAGTAAGTCATAGGGTGGGTGAGGGTGAGATGGCTAGGCCCTAAGTGCATTAAGGAATGCATAGAAGGTAAAGATGGGTATGTCTGGTGGTAGAGTAATCATGACAGTATTGTATGGATGTGTCACAGAAAATAAAAGCATGGAAGAGGGTGGATGTGTGGGGAAACTAAATTTTTTAGGACTGTACATGGAGTGAGGAAGGCTGAGTAAGAAATGATAGGGTAAGAGAGAGGTGTGGTTGTAAAAAAAAAAAAAAAAAGGGAGAGAGAGAGATAAAAAGGGTTCACTGAAATGACATGGATATAAGGACAGGATGAGTGAAGAAAGGCTGACAAAGAAGGTACATATATGTCAGAAATGAAAGGAGCAAGGAGAAGGGGGAGACTGAAGAAAAGATGGAAGGTTGGAGTCAAAAGATGTTTTGAGTGATCTGGGAAACAGGGCGTGAGGCATGCATGGGGTAGAGATAAATGGAGTGATGTGGTATACAGGATGAGATATGTCAGTAGGTGGAACCAGGGCATATGAATTGGTCAGGGTAAGCCACAGAAAGGTCTATGGCCGTGGCTTGGCTATGGATAAGGAGCTCTGGTTTCGATGCATTACACAAGACAGATATAGAGTAGATGTGAACAAATAAGGCCATTTTTGTCTATTCTTGGAACTTCCTTGCAAAGTGGAAATGGTAAAAAAAGTATAAAAAATCATAAAGCCCCAGAACTCATTTTATAAGGCTCCCGTAGCTTCAAGGCTGCACTCCACTCAAAGTCGAGAAGTAATGGCCACCTTTGGAGTGAAGAGAGCCTCATTGAGATTGTATGCACTGCTACCTGGTCACTGACAGTGATACAGTCTCATGGAAGATTACCTCTCTTACACAGTGAAAGAAACTGCAGTGAAGTCTGGTACACCTGCAGCTAAGGTTATATTGAGTACATACTGAAGAAAAATGACTCAAAGGCATATGCAGAATCACTTCAGGCAATGCATTTGTTTTCCTGTGATGCCTTTTACCTCATTCATCCTTTTAAAGATACTGCTTTTCCAGCATCAGCAAAGTTGTGTCAAAAACAAAAAACAGCCTCATTTGCACATCCAACCTTTAGCTTTTAGCACCTACCATCCACACCAAAGTCCCCCACATTATTCCTTTACTGCTTCATATGCCCTGTTCAGCCCACTTATAGCATGTTACCTTCCTTTCACTATATTGATCCAGTTCATTATATCCTGTGCATACCTCTGCCCTCTTCACGTTCAGGCCTTGAAATCCCAAAGCCTTCTTTCTATCCTTCCATATTCTTGGTCTCCCTCTCCTTGTTTCTTCTACTTCTGACCCATATATTCTCTTAATCACCCGTTCTTTGCTCATCTCTACTTATTAACAAAATATTTTAGCACAACCTATTTAGCTCTCTTTTTATCAAACTGTGCTTACTATCATACCTCCCTCTTACACTGTCTTTCCTTATATGATCAACCTGGACTCACATTATATATCCTCAGGGAAGTTAATAAAGAATCCTTCCTAACATTTCACTTAGCAAGCAATTGTACACCTTTGGGTGTACATGATCTCATGACTACCTGAAAGATTTACAGAAGTATTTAGCATGCTTATCTATCGTGTATAAGATGAAGTTGCCAATCATATGCACACATGAATATAAACAAGGGAAGCACAATCATTGATGCTGTGAATAAGATAGTACAAATGAAATTAATAAGTGAAAAAAATAGGAAAAAACAATCTCTGATAAATGATACAATGAGGTGTGATTATGTTACAATGCTAGGTAGGTTTGCATGAAGACTGCAGGCAAAGAGGAAAACATATGAAACAGAAATGACGATATCTCATTTGCCTCTCATATTGTTTCATAAGAAACTGAAGCAAACCAACCAGTTATCCAAGCTATATTTTTCCCCCTGAATACCTGTTCAGCCCTTCATATCCGTGTTACATTTTTAATTAGGTAAATAAAAAAAAATTTGGTTTTATATAAAAAAATTTCAATATAACTATGAATACATAACAAAAATAGCCTTTTACAGTTCTCTCTTGTTTTTACTTTTTGAAATCACAAAAGCTATTAATGGTAGTATATTGATAATTCATGTGGTGATCAATAAAGGTAATACATACAATAAACAAAAATAATGGAAAGATGCATTACAGAAAAAGAGCAAAGGTAAATGGCAAAACTGACATCAATGATCACAGATATATAGAATGATTATAAGTATGTTACTGTGAAACTGTTAACAATGTACATCATCTTCTCAGTACTGCTGTTTAGATATATACACCTGCATGTAATGCTACACATATACATGAGTGTTCAGATTATAAAGGAAGATGAATATCCAAAGACATTAAGAAAGCCATACAGCAGGCAAAGTTTAAAAAATAATATCTTGTGAAAGATCCTACATAAGCATGATACATCACAGTATGCAATACTGTCTTACAACTAAAGTCTGCTGTGAGAGACAGCTTGTATGATACAGTGTGATGAAAAGACAGCGAAGATAATATCTGGTATTGACTGACTGCCAACTGTAAACCTATTCAGATGCTGTTCACTGCCACAGTTTATACAAATACAGTGGTTACAAGTACCTTAGAAAAAAATGAAGCTACTCAATTTTGAGTCAACCACTATATATATATATATATATATATATATATATATATATATATATATATATATATATATATATATATATATATATATATATCAATTTTCTTTGAATCGCTCAGATATATTTTTAAGAAATCTGAATACAACTCAGGAATTCATCAGTTGGTCAACTAGTTAAATATGTTGTTTTTCTGCATGATACAATAAACTTGAAATAAGTATGCAAATTAATTAAGCAGAATAAAATCTGATTTTCAGTATCATATTTGTCAATTACATCATGATATAATGCATGAAAAATGGCATTTTACACAAAACTGATCGCACAGCGGGTAGTAAAACAAATCTTTTAACTCTGTGGAAAACATCAGACAATTGGAGGAATCATTAAGCTTTTCTGACCCTGTTTAACTAGCTGTTAACTTTCTATGTAACATATGTGTTACTGCACACAACCTAATGACTACCATATGTAAAGTTAGAACTGACATAACTGCTGTTAATGCCTGAAAGCCTTACAGTGGACAGTCATCTTGACATAAATCAAGCTATCTGAATGAGGAAATACTGTGAATACTCATTTAGCTCCAACAATATCTTCCAGACATGGAATGAGATGAAAATATAAGCAAGAACTTACAGAAACAGTTTAGTTCCCTGATAGCTGTCTTGCAAAAATGGGGTCTGCAAGTTCTGGGGTTGAGTGTTTAATACTAAATGTAAACTCTAGGAACTTCATCTTTATATTATTATTAGGTTATCATTATGGGTGCAGCAGGCTGTAAATAGCCATAAAAAGTAAGATTTCAAACTTCATTGACACATTCAAAAATATACTGTCCAAATTTACTTGCTTAAGGAAGGTATCCTTATAGCCACTTTATAACCAGAACCATCAAGGTTTTGACCGTTAAGAAATTGAAAAAAAAAATTACTGAAAGAACCATTTAAACCAAACTCATTTATATAAAGGGTAGTGACTGGTGGAATGGTGAAGTAAAGTTGATAATGAAAAAGAAAACAGAGGTATATGGGCAGTACCTACAGAGTAACAGTACAAAAGCTTGGGAGATGTATACGAGAAAGTGGCAAGGTCAAGAAGGTGCAGGGGTTGAAAAAGAAGGGAAATGAGAGCTGGGGCTGGGGTGATCAAATATTTGTCAACTTCAGGGAGAATAAGATGTTCAGGAAGGAGGTTAACAGTGTGTGAAAAACTAGAGAACAAATGGCAACGTCGGTGAAGGGGAAAAATGGGGAAATGGTAGCAGGTAAGGAGGAGATGCAATATTCTGAGGGAATGCTGAATGTGTTTAAGGACTGGGTGGCAGATGTAGGGTGTTTGGGTCAAGGTGGTATGTGAAGTGAGATCATCATGGAAAGGGGATTGGTAAAGAGAGAGGAAGAAATGAAAGCCTTGCATAAGAAAAAATGCGACAAGATGATTGGAGTGAATGATAATGTAGTTAAATTTCTTAAGAAAGGGGGTGACTGTGTTGCTGACTGGTTAGTTAGGATTATCAATGTATGTATGGATCATGGAAAGGTTCCTGAGGACTGGAAGAATGCAAGTAGGGCGCCACTTTGTAAAGACAAAGGGGAAGAAGGAGTGTTCAAACAACAGAGGTATACTTCTGATGAGTGTACCTGGTAAGATGTGTGGGAAAGTAGTGACAGCGTGTTATGGCATGTACAGAGAAAGCAGATTGGGGAGGGACAATTAGGTTTCAGTGGTGTGTGAGAAGTATCTAGAGAAACAGAAGGATTGTATAAGGTGTTTATGGATTTGGGGAAAGCACGTGATAGGGTTAATAAAGATGCCTTGTGGAAGGTTCACAAACATATGGTGGGGGAGAAATGCTGCTATAAGCAGTGAAAAGATTTTATCAGGTATGAGTAGGAAGGGAGGTGAGTGAGTGGTTCTACGTGAAGGTTGTATTGTTGTAGGGTGGATGTTGTCACCATGGCTGTTTAACTGTTTATGGATAAGTGGTGAGGAAGATAAATGCAAGTGTCTTGGAGAGAGGGGTAAGTGTGCAGTATGTAGGGGGTGATAGGGGCCTGGCAAATGAGTCTGTGATTTGCTGTTGTTACAGCTCCAGTGGCAGATTCGAATGAAAAGCTGCAGATATTGGTGGATGAGTTTGGAAGAGTGTGAGAAAGGAGGAAGTTGAGAGTAAATGTGAGTAAAAGCAAAATTATTAGGTTTAGCAGGGTAGAGGGACAGGTCATTAAGTTTAGAGATGAATGGAGAAAATCTGAAGGAAGTGAAGTTTTAGATACCTGGGAGTGGACAAAGCAGTGAATGGAACCATGGAAGCTGAAGTGATGTAATAAAAGGGTAGGTGAGAGTTGTGGTAATAAGAAGAGTGTGGTTTAAAGAGCTGAAGAGGGTGTGTTGAAATGGTTTGGACATATGGAGAGAATGAGTGAGAGAGGTTAACAGAGAATATGTGTCAGAAGTGGAGGGGACAAGGAGATGGGGGAGACAAAGCTGGAGATGGAAAGATGTTGAGTGATTGGTGCCTGAACAAGCAGGAGGGTGAAAGGTTTTCTCAGGATAGAGTAAACTGTTATGATGTGGTATACATGGGTTTGATGTGCTGTCAGTGGAATGAACCAGGACTTGTGAAGCAGCCAGGGGAAACCATGGAAAGGCCTTTGGGGCTTGGTTGTGGGGAGGGGCTGTGGTTTTGATGCACTGCAAATAACCACAAGAGAATGGATGTGAGCAAATGTGAACTTTCTTAGTCTGTTCCGATCACTACATCACTAATGTGGGAAACAGTGAACAAGTATGAAAAAATGTATACAAATATATGTATATTATGTATGCACTGAAAGAATTTCTTGCATTATGACTTCCTTAATCTTAATAGAAAAATTTTCTGTACTTGGACACCATTGTCACGTCATGACACATATCTTGTACATCTTCATCCACAATAATAGAAATTTATGGATTCATCAGGGCATTTGGGAAATGCACACTGAATATTGGACCGAAAGCAAGAGAGGCATATTTCCTTGCTTTTCAATTAATTACTTCAATTAAATATGATAATTACATATTACTTTTTTCATACTTTTCAATATATAACAGTTAATTTTCCAGTCTATAACATTCTGTTTTAAGTCTAGACCAAAGATGGGTTGATGTGTACAACACTTGCATAAAATCTATAATTACCTCTGACTCCAACCCAAATTACAAGTGGTGCATCGAGTTTATACATGCCCTTTTAATGGGAATTAATATTGAAAAACTGGGGTACAAAGTCTCAACCCTAAAGGATGATTAAAGGCCAAACACATCCTATTTCCTGGTGCAGACTTGCACAGAATCACAAAGATACTGCTGCCACTTCCATATTGCCTCTTAAAAATGTTGACTTAGCTGCTTTGCAAAGTGTCTACCAACCAAATATACAAATATGAGTGATAATGACACAGTATTTATGGCATTAAATGGTCTAGACTTAGCATACTTCCTGCAGAATAGGCCTACTGTCATGATATCTTCAACACAGCGGGTCAAGTTTAACCCTTTCTGTTTAGTGCTTGGCAAAAGTTGTGGGGTGCTTCCCTCCGCGCAGCTACAGCACATGAAAAAATCAAGAGCTGAATTTTGGCAAAATTAACTTTAAAAATATAAATCACATCCCGGCAAGCATGAAATAATGACAATAAATGATAATAATGCCTACATCATGAGGTAACACTCAAAAATTTAGTTCAGGTGAATGGCAGGAATGTGTGATAGTTACTTATCACCCTCTGCCATATACAAACCAGGATGTCAATGGACCTATGGTGACCCCTATCACACAGGTACACAACTGGCAACATCAAATTCACCTAAAAGCTGTGAAACAATGAAAAAACACTAACTCACTATGGTGACCGTGGATCAAGGCAGAGACACTGACGCAGTAAACATCTCGATAAACAGGTGCTGTTTATTGGCCACTGTCACTACTGTAGACTCTCATTGAGTCCATATTTCACTTCCCAACACAGTACATATGATTTAGCAATCTACCCTAACTGCAGAACCACTTAATGCACTCAGTTGTACACAAAAATTTAAAACTCAAGACATGAAATACGGTCACCGCAGCTAACAAATTATGAATTTTTTTTTCAAATTTATATGGGTAAATATATTGCAGTCCTTTACAACTTATGTTATCACTGCAGTGCTCTTAAAAGGCATGAAAAAGTGAATAGGATGAAAGCCAGGTTCTGCAAGGAAATCATTAAGAAGATTGCTGAGAACATTATATTTGACATTTGCAGGCTAAATGTTTACTCTAAAATTGTCAAAAGGTCTCCAAAATTAAAATAATCATAGATTCATAGTTATAACACCTAATTCTTAACTCTATATCACACATGTTCAGTAGTTCTTGCAAAAAACTGCAAGTATTTCAAATATTGCAGTACTTGCTTCATAAGGCTAGTGGTCTCTTTTTCTAAACTGTAACTGAAAAAATGAGGGAAATTCTATAATAGGTGATACTGAGAAACTGGACACTCAATAAAACTCCTACAGCATGATTGATGAAGTATTTAATAGTTTGAATAACCAATATTTCATATCTATTTATATATATTCACTGTCGCTGTCTCCCGCGTTGCAAGGTAGCGCAAGGAAACAGACGAAAGAATGGCCCAACCCACCCACATACACATGTATATACATACACGTCCACACACGCAAATATACATACCTATACATCTCAACGTATACACATATATACACACACAGACATATACATATATACACATGTACATAATTCACACTGTCTGCCTTTATTCATTCCCACTGCCACCTCGCCACACATGAAATAACAATAACAATATTTCATATCCAGCAAATATAAATGAGCCTTCACTTACTGGACTCACACAATGCCAATCATGACCAAAAGTTTTTCAATTTTGTGTAGAGCTGTAGCATGTCTGACTAAAGGTGGGTCCACCTTCTCCCACAGATAAATATGAGGCAGACATAATTATATGTAAGGTATGCTGAACCAATTACATTTTGTCCTCTAATCCATCTATACAACTTCTCACATATCCTGATATAAAATTATCATAATAAAAATAGAAGCTTCCTCAGCTTATCCCAAATAAATCTACCTATATGTTAACTCCTTAATCGTGCCTGAAATGTGTTTGCTTTCCAACTTCTATACTTTCAAAGGTTCCTTGCAAATAAGAAATTGCCTTCTCCAATTCAAAAGAAGGGTCGTAAGAATAAGCCCCTATCTCTTTCAAGCTTCTAGTCTGCACCTACCACTGTGTTCTTCAGGTCCCACAAATTTGCTTATATATAGTGCATCCTGAAACTGGGTGATCATTTTTGCATCTAAAAGATGACCAGCTGCTCTTACCTCATTCATATCCAGGTTAACTTTAATTTCTGTAATTATACCTCATGATCTCTTTCACAGGGCTCCTGCAGCTTCAAGGCTGTGCTGAAATTAGTAATAGCAAAAGGAAAAAACTTCTCCGGAGTTTGAAGTTCCTTGATAAGACTGAACTTGTTTTTTCATCCAGAGACAATAGTATATCCCCTCTGAAGACTTTTTACTTTGTGCAGACTTTTACCTTGTGCAGGTGTAATTAAGTAAAACCTCATTTCTAGGTCCTGAAAACTGCCAAAACAACCTTTCCATCCTGCTGAAAGACATAAAAACACAATACAGAGTTTTGCCCAAACAATACTATTGCAGACCTTCACTCTTAGTAACTTTGGTACATCTTTTTTCACAAAGCTTGACATCTCTAAAACCTCTAATAATGTCCTCCTTCTGCCAAACCAACAAAAAGGCCTTCCTGCTTTTTCAGTCACCTGGATCTTCTATTTCTGTTCTAAAGTAATATCTGTGCAGTAGAAAATGTATTATACTTTTATCTCTACATCAGTGTTTAAGTGCCCAATGGCTCTCTATTTGCTCATACTGCCTTCTTTTTTACATGACAATGGTCCCTCTCCAAAAACAACAAAGCAACTAAACTGATACATAGATGACATCAATCTTCACAGCTATTTCCTTGATCACTCTCCTAAGCAGATTTCCATCCACCTCATTAAAGAATGCTTAAATATCTTTTTTAATCTTATGCTGGTCTCACACCTACTGAACACCAGTTAAATCCAACCTTGTACAATTAAATGTGTACAAATTTTAATGTTGATCAAATCATGCAAATGAGGCATTTTTCAACCACTTATGTTACCAAAAAACAAAAGCTATGTTCACCCTCCCACTTTAACAACCAAACTCATGTTCATCCTTGCATGGAATACAGGCAACTCTTGTAAGTTCACAGTAACACATTTACCTAATTCATACCGTAGTTCTCATGCTTTAATATCTAGTTCTATATCCAACAACTGATTTTCATGATTTTACATCCAAGACATGTTCCTAATAGATGTAAGCAAATGCCAAGCTCACGCTAAAATATGTAGAGACACAATAACACATTGCCATGCATAGACGTGTGAGAATTCTTTGAAATATTGCATGTGCAGTTCAATGCCTCATCTATTATAGTTAGAATAAATATTCCACCATGATGAACAAGCGGTAAATCCTTCAACTTAATATCAAGTCCCAGGAACTTTAAAATCAAATTGCGGCTTAAGAAAATTTTAACTCTGCGGCTTTCACGTGCAATCATGTTTGTGGCCTAAGCCAGGTACCCAGTCTATTGACCAATCCCTATGGGAAGATGAACAAGTGGGTTGACTGTGGACTGACTTTTGTAAACAAGATTCGTATCTATTTGCTTGACCCTAAGTGGCCTGTGAATCTATCAAGGTCAGTTCAATATATCCTAAGTATGTTTTTCACCCTCATACAGGTTCAGGAATGATGGCTAAAAATCTATTTCACTACATCCTTTCACCCCAAATATGGTCTACCCCATCACGTTGTTTGTCCTCTCCACTTGACACATATATTCTTTTTGTCAACCTATCCTCACTCATTCTCACCATTTGTCTAAATTGATGTACTGGTGAGGCTGGTATAAGGTTTATCATTTGGTGTACACAGTATTAGAAAACAATCATTTATGAACAAACACATGCATAAAACTGTAAAACCAAGAATAGCTAAACAAATTATTACATATAAACATTTTCACTATGAAAGTAATTGTTACTTCAACAAAACTGCTTCATGATAGTGAAGTCATAATAATAATTATCATTTAGTGTATACAGCATCATATAGCAATCACTTATGAACAAAAGCACATGGAAAAAATAAAAGTGAAGGACCAAAAATGGAAAAAATAAAAGTGAAGGACCAAAAATCAATGCCACAAATTGATAAATATAAACATTTACACTATGTCAGTATAGTAAAGTTATGATAACATTTACAATTTGGTGTACACTGTGTTATAAAGCAATCATTTATGAACAAACACTTGTGCAAAATTCAGTGTGGGAACAACAATGGTTTAAAATGTTTATCATTGCAAACATTTACACTTCACATGGCCATTACATGGATCGTGTTATACTCAACTTTGACTCTTTATTTCACCGAAAACATTCAACAATCAGTCTAAATTTTTTGTATTACTTCTTTAGTGCTTTCATATTCACATCATATTACACCATAGCTCAATACAGCGGATAGAAATTCCAGCTTCTATGGTGACCATGAATGAGTTAAGTTTAATGTTCACTATTTGCAGAACATTCAAGACACTAGCTCAGTTAATCAATGAGTCTTATGTACTGTAATCATTTTGGAAAGACTTCCTCAGTCACTGTTAAATCAAACTTTAATGTACATGCCTTATCAATGACCTATCCCTCCCTATGTACCTTCCCTCCACTCATGTCTACTGCTCGTGTATCCCATCTTTCCCTATTCTACTGTTAATTTCACAATTATTGTTCTGGTGAAATCAAATACGTCATGATTCAATTATTTTAGCCCTTACACTCTACTCATATATTCATCAATAACAATGCACATAATGAAAATGTTCTCTTTTATCTTTACACTGCATGTCTTATCGGCATACCTACAACCATGCATATTTTTCTTTCTATATATAGCCTTAATTTTTTAAAATTACATCCAGTCCCCACTTTGTGTTGGATCACTATGTGTGAATTTGATATTATGCGAGGAACCTACACAGTAGCAAAAAATTTGCTACTATGCAGGTGTGGGAAGTAGAAAACACACAAAAACTTCAGTGAAGGTAGGCAGGTGGAATAAGCATGGGTCCTGGGTGGAGCACTCCATGTTCCAACTAGTGGGTCAGGTTCCCAGTCACCACCGATATAAGAGGATCTGTGCCACTTGTGTGATTTGGGTATGCCTGCTAATATGATTTTCCTGCAACCTGCTGTGCTCGTTTCCAGCAACATCTACCCCAGAACCAGCAGTTAAACACAAGAGAACCTCTCTGATCTTAAAAACAAAGCTAGAATCTTATGATGCATTGATACTGGTGAAGGAGATCAACGCAGTAGATATTGTGACAAAACTTCAGTGATGACTGGCAAGGGGAGTAAGCATGGATCCTTGGTTAAGCATCCCATGTTCACTCCACTGGGCCAGTTTCACGGTTACCACCATTGTGTATGGAAGTGATTTTACTGCAACCTACCAAGTTTGTGTTTGTTCATATGGCATCCAATATACAGAAACATCTTTTCCTACCCCAGAACCAGCAGCTAAAACATAAGAGAAACTCTCCGGCCTTAGAAATGAAGCTAGAAATTTTTCACGTGATGCTGGTGAGGAATTGTCATTGCTTGGGCATGCTCACAACCTGGGTGAATCTACAATCCACAACATAAAGAAGAAAGCAGAAAAAATTCAAATTGCTATGGTCCACCTACTCCACTGTCTGCCAAAGTAACTAAAAGGGTTAGAAATCCACTCATGCAAAAGAAGGAGAAAATGCTCTCATTATATACAGATAATGAGATGAAGAAGAAAAGCAGCCTTGGTAACCTTCAGTTTAGGTCAAAAACTAAAGATTTATGAGCTTTTATGAAAAGAAGAAAAGGTTCCATGGTAACCTTCAGTTCAAGTCTAAAACTATGCAGATTTATGATGTATTCATGCAAGTACAGGAAGGCTAGATCAGTTTATTTGACATCAGAAGCTACACAGCATGAAGATAATGGGAGAATCCGTCAGTGCTGATCAAGAAGCTGGTGCACACATCCCAGTTTTCTCTGTATGTTTAATGGTTTGCTATATGCAATTTCTCTTTGTGTGAGGATTTTGCAAAACATAATCCCTGCATAAAGTAAGGGATGGGTGTACAATCTATAAAAATATGTAATTTCACCTATAAAGTGTATATTGCATACCCAACAGGTGGACTGGGCATACTGTCAACAAATCTTCACTACCAACATGATTTCTGTAAAGTGAGATAAAGTGTTGAAATTCTTTCCTTATCGTCTCATACCCAGTCTTCCTTTCCATGAAAGGAAATCAAATAAATCAACATCTACCCTTAGAATATAAGCCTATTTCAGCCACTCAGCTGCTTCACTCCAGCAAACCTTTTCTATATACATATCCCTTTGCATATTTCTGTATAATTTCCAATCTGCAACCCTTTTCACCAACAAAGATCTTGAAGTCTTGCTATCTCACCCTCAGTCTTACTCTTTATCCATGTAAATTTACTTCACTCAGGCAGCATGCAGTAATTTTTACATACCTTATATGTAATACAAGGTAACAGCCTTAAAACAGAAGTAGACACAAAGATGATTTATGAAAGGTTTTAGCACCATGGACATCAGCATTCTAAGTGGATGCTTGATAAAAGTTAATGACAACATGTTTTTCCCAATATAATGACAACATGTTTTTCCCAATATTCAAGTTCCAACAACTATATACAAAAATCATATCATAAAAAGGCATAATTCATAGATATAATTTTTTCTTTTATACCCGGTCTTGTATCAATGTATGGGCAACCATAGCTAAAACCAACCCCTAGATTTGCTGCAGATTGAACAGCAATGAGAACTTGGTACCCATATACACCTGGACAAACTAGGAGCACAACTGAAGTAAGCATGAGCATGACTCACCTATATCACTGAGTACTGAGTAGTCATGATAAAAGGCAATCACACACCTGGACAAACTGAGAGCACAACTGAAGAAGGCATGAGCATGACTCACCTATATGACTGAATAGTCATAATAAAAGGCAATCACTGAATAATAAGATAATCTCAAGATAGAGGTTATCATTTGGAAAAAAAACAAAAAACTATGCACTTCCTAATTGTTTCTATTGAATTTAGCCTGAGCTCCTTGCCGCTTCTGTTCATTCTTATGCATCATCTTGTGACGGTACTGCTGGCTTTGTGCTTTGCCATGGTTAGTATCTTCTTTATCTGTAAGTTAAAAAATGCATTAGATTTGAGGCAAAGAATATTCAAGATTTCATTCAGCTTAAGTAATAGCTACAATTTAAGCTAAACAATGCCATGAAAATGATCAACCTGTAGACCTTAACAATCCAATCACATTATACCTTTTAACGGTTTATGCATCTTGTAATGTCAAGATCAAGAGGAAGGTGCAAGGGTTGACAGAGGGCTTATAAGAGTTGGGGTGAGTGAGTATCAGAAAACTTTAGGAAAAATATGAAAAAACTTAGGAAAATTATGAAGATGTTTTGGAAGGTTTATAATAAATAAAAAACCTGAAAAGTAATAGGAACGTTGAAGAATGGGGCAAAGTGGTGACGCAGAGATATGATGGAGTAAGTACTCTGAAAGACTGTTGAATGAGTTAGATAATGGGATGACAGAAGTAGGGTGTTTAGATCAGGGTGGGTCCGTGAAGTGAGAGTTGAGAGTCATGGATAGTGGTTTGATGAAGAGGAAAGAGGTGATAAAAGGCTTATGTACAATGAAATGTGACAAGATGACTGGAATAGATGATATTGTAGTTGAATTCATTAAGAAAAGGGGTGACTGGATTACTGATTGATTGATATGGATTTTCAATGTAAGTATGGATCATGGTGAGATGCTTTAAGGTTGGAAGAGTGCATGTATTGAGCCATTATATAAAGGTAAGAGGGATAAAGGGGAGAGCTCAAACTTCAGAGGAAAAAGTATGTTAAGGGTAACTGGAAGGGTACTGATTGAGAGGTTGAAGGCATGTACAGAGCACCAGATTGGGGAAGAGCAGTGGGGTTTCAGAAGTTTCAGGGGATGAACAGATCAGGTGTTTGCTTGAAAGAATGTGTGAGAAATACTTAGAGAAACAGATGGATTTGTATGTGGTATTTCTTTCTGCCTTACCCACATTTGGACTACTGGCTTTCTGTCCACAAGTATACAATCTATCCTTGTCACATAACATTAAACAATGCTTAACTCACACACATCATTCTTCGTAACTCTAGATTTTCCTAGGGTGAGCATTATGCGCTAGCCCTGCCTTTTGGCAAATTGGTAGGAGCAACAGACAGAGGTACTAGGCAGGGGCATTAGGTGGAAACACTAGGGAGAAGTAGTCAGTGGGAACATTCTGTACGAGCCTCTGCAAACACTGCACCAGAGTTTCTCTCTGCCAGTGGTCTATTTTGGGTGAGGCACTAAAGGCTAAGAATTAGCACTGCAGTTCACTTGTTATGGAGACTCTACTGCTGTGGCCATCCCATGAGGGACTTCCAGGAAGGAACAGACATCAGAGACATAGATTGAGAGATAGATACAAATCTATATTCTCTATTGCATTTTCAAGTTTCCTCCATAAGGCATCCTTAAACTCCTTTTCTCAGTTATCACATGACAAATATGCATCCATTCCAGACAGTCCTGAATTTCAACACTTGAACTTTACAGCTATTAATCTTGCAATGATATGCCATATTTCCAATCAGATATCTTTTCAAATCATTCATCCTATATCAACAATGCTGATAATTATCTTGCATAATCATCTGTATCTTCTTGTTCAACAACAATAACTAAATTCTCAATCTGATATGAAAACACATTCATTCAGAGGTACCTACGCCCCTACGCCTGATATTTTCTTTTGGAAATTTTCTAAGTTACCTCATCAGCACAACCTAGATAACTTTTTTATTTATTCATTTATTTATTTTGCTTTGTCGCTGTCTCCCGCATTTGCGAGGTAGCGCAAGGAAACAGAAGAAAGAAATGGCCCAACCCACCCCCATACACATGTATATACACACATGTCCACACATGCAAATATACATACCTATACATCTCAATGTACACATATATATACACACACAGACACATACATATATACCCATGCACACAATTCACACTGTCTGCCTTTATTCATTCCCATCGCCACCTCGCCACACATGGAATACCATCCCCCTCCCCCCTCATGTGTGCGAGGTAGCGCTAGGAAAAGACAACAAAGGCCCCATTCGTTAACACTCAGTCTCCAGCTGTCATGCAATAATGCCCGAAACCACAGCTCCCTTTCCACATCTAGGCCCCACAGAACTTTCCATGGTTTACCCCAGACGCTTCACATGCCCGGTATACCACATCGATCCAATTCACTCTATTCCTTGCCTGCCTTTCACCCTCCTGCATGTTCAGGCCCCGATCACTCAAAATCTTTTTCACTCCATCTTTCCACCTCCAATTTGGTCTCCCATTTCTCCTCGTTCCCTCCACCTCCGACACATATATCCTCTTGGTCAATCTTTCCTCACTCATTCTCTCCATGTGCCTAAAGCATTTCAAAACACCCTCTTCTGCTCTCTCAACCACGCTCTTTTTATTTCCATACATCTCTCTTACCCTTACATTACTTACTCGATCAAACCACCTCACACCACACATTGTCCTCAAACATCTCATTTCCAGCACATCCACCCTCCTGCGCACAACTCTATCCATAGCCCACGCCTCGCAACCATACAACATTGTTGGAACCACTATTCCTTCAAACATACCCATTTTTGCTTTCCGAGATAATGTTCTCGACTTCCACACATTCTTCAAGGCTCCCAGGATTTTCGCCCCCTCCCCCACCCTAAGATTCACTTCCGCTTCCATGGTTCCATCCGCTGCGAGATCCACTTCCAGATATCTAAAACACTTTGCTTCCTCCAGTTTTTCTCCATTCAAACTTACCTCCCAATTGACTTGACCCTCAACCCTACTGTACCTAATAACCTTGCTCTTATTCCCATTTACTCTTAACTTTCTTCTTTCACACACTTTACCAAACTTTTTGTATGTTCTAAAAGTTTCCACCATCCTCTGAATCAAAGGAAATATTACATAAACTATATAAATACCATCTTAGCATGATGTTGGAAAATCTGTTAGACATAAACATCATCTGTATTACAGTCTGAGGGGGATGGTAAACAGTATACCAACCTCTCCTAGCTGTTTTCTTTAGATTTTATGAAGAAAAAGGGTCCTTGCAAACTGATCCTCTCTACTGTTCAGCACTGATGGATTTAAACAAACATAATACTGCTTGGAAAAATGCAATCAAGTGTCAACTTACATTTGCCTCCATGGTATCCTCTACTATCGTTGTCCCCACTCTGACCTTGGCGCCACCCTTTCCCACTGTTCCTATTGGAAGCATGGAAGACCTTCGTCCTTGGATTGTGTTTCTCACTATCAACCCCATTACTTAAATTATCCTCTCTTCTGACTTGGTCTCTTCCTCTGTACCTTCATGATGAAATAATGAATCAGTAAAATATAATCAGACCAAAGTATATGGAAAGAAAAGAAAGTTATATAGTACAGTGAAGTATGATACCTTCACTTTTTTTTTTTTCCAAACTATTCGCCATTTCCCGCATTAGTGAGGTAGCGATGGTACCTTCACATGACCACAAAAAAAAGGTGGAGTGACATCACACTTACATACTGTAGTTGGCCAGGAATTTTAGCTTGGATCAAAGTAAATGAGGGGATACATGGTAAAGTAAAAAAAGACAAGCAAGGCATGAGCCAATAACCTAAATACTTACACATTCAAAATCTTTAAGGACACATACATGCATAAATTTAAGCAAAACTCTGCAGTTAGGAAATTTTCTAAGATGATTCTCAAGACATGTGAAAAATTCTTGTTATTTGGGTACATGACATGAGAATGGTTAAAGTTCAGATAACTGTAATACCACAATAACTATAAGCATGAAAAAACATAACTACATAAGGATTAATGGCAGTGCAACAAGTTTAAAAGCAGAACAGTTAATGGTGGATATCAAGAATGTTATTACAGTATATCATAAAAATACTATACGAAAATAAACCGAGTGTCTATCAGAACAATGAATGATGAACACACTCACCCCCTGTTGTAGTATGCATCCCTGTCCTGTCTTCTTTGCTCAGCTCGCTGCCTAAGAACCTCTGGATTTTCATGAAAAGGTTGAAAACTCTGTTTGGGTGATGCAGTAGAGGTGCCTTTTGTGTTTTCACTGTTTTCTCTCTCTGGTGTAGGTGTCTTCTGCTTAGGTTTACTTACCTTAGGGGAACTAAACAGCCTTTGTACCCCTCTTGTACTGCCTTGGATCTTGGGCCTCCTACCAACTTGTCCCTTATGGCTGCATGGAGTAAATTAAACATCTTAAAGTCTACTCATATCACTAAAGAGATGAAGAAAAAAAATGAAGATGTGAACACATAAGATGAACACAAGGTAAACCATACCTATCTGTCTATCTGTCCTATGCACTTTCATAAATCAAAGGAAGGTGGCACATGCATCATCAACTCCAACTCTGCAGAAAATTATGAGTGTTGATTAAGAGGTTGATGACATGCAGAAAGCATCAGACTGGAGAGGAACAATATTACTTTAGGAGTGGTAAAAGTGTGGATCAGGTGTTTGCTTTGAAGAATGTGAGTGAGAAACACTTACAAGCCATATATGGATATGGAGAATTCATATGGTAAGGTCGAGCAAAGCTATAAGAAGCAGTGAATTTTTATCATGAGAGTACGGTGTGTGTGCAAGTAAGCAAAGAGGAGGGTGTGTAGGTTCTAAGTGAAGGTTGGTGTTTGGCAGGGGTGCAGGGTGCATGATGTTTCTGTGGCTGTTTTATCTGTTAATGGATAGGGTTGTGAGGAAAGTGAATAAAGGAAAGGAGTATGAAATTGAATCTTCAAATTATAAAGATATAAGTTTGTTGAGTATACTTGCTAAGTGGTGTGGGAGAGTGGTGATCGAGAAGGTGGTAGCATGGACAAAGTGTAAGACTGGGGAGAAAAAAGTGGTTTCTGAATGGCAGAGGATGTGTGGATCAAGTGTTTGCTTTGAAGAATGTGTGAATTATATTTTGAGAAAGAGAAAATTCGTAAGAGGGATTTATATACCTGGAGAAAACATATGACAGGGATGACAACGATGTTCTGTGGAGTACTGTTACTTTGCAGTGTATAATAAAAGCCACTTGAAGCACTGAGCAGTTTTTTCCAATACAGTAAGGTGTGCATGTGTGTGTCTGAGATAGAGTGAAAAGTGAGGTGGGTGAGTTATTACATATGGAGGTAGGTATGAAACAGGGGAGTGTATTGTTTCCATGGCTGTTAACACTTTTATAGATGGAGTGGTAAGGGTGGTGAATGCAAAGGTTCTGGAGAGAGTGACAGGTCTGGCTGTCAAGGTTGAGGAGGCTATGGAGGTGAGTCAGTTACTATTTGCAGGAGACATGGTGCCGGTGGCGACATGAGAGAGAAATTGCAGAAGCTGGTTTCTAAGTCTGGGAGTGCAAAAGGAAAGAGTTGAGAATAAAGGTGAATAAATGGAAGGCACAGTCTAGCTTGGAAAGGAAAAACTGTTTGCATAAAATACTAAAATACTAAGGGATTCTTTTTTCACACCACATTTGTGCCAAGTGTTCTGAGAGCATTTAGTTTGCTCATGGTCTTTGTGTTAATGTTCATGGTGTTGGGAATGAATGTCACATGTGACATACATGAGACCTAGCATGGATGGAGTTCTGTTGAGAGGGAGTGGTTGACTAATGAGGGTTATGGTAGGAGTTCCTATCAACTCCCAAGATATTATCTTTTCATATAAAATTCTAAGGCAAAGTGATTTGGTTTACTAGTAATAAAGATATATATATATTTTTTTTTTTATTATACTTTGTCGCTGTCTCCCGCGTTTGCGAGGTAGCGCAAGGAAACAGACGAAAGAAATGGCCCAACCCCCCCCCATACACATGTATATACATACGTCCACACACGCAAATATACATACCTACACAGCTTTCCATGGTTTACCCCAGACGCTTCACATGCCTTGATTCAATCCACTGACAGCACGTCAACCCCGGTATACCACATCGATCCAATTCACTCTATTCCTTGCCCTCCTTTCACCCTCCTGCATGTTCAGGCCCCGATCACACAAAATCTTTTTCACTCCATCTTTCCACCTCCAATTTGGTCTCCCTCTTCTCCTCGTTCCCTCCACCTCCGACACATATATCCTCTTGGTCAATCTTTCCTCACTCATTCTCTCCATGTGCCCAAACCACTTCAAAACACCCTCTTCTGCTCTCTCAACCACGCTCTTTTTATTTCCACACATCTCTCTTACCCTTACGTTGCTCACTCGATCAAACCACCTCACACCACACAGTGTCCTCAAACATCTCATTTCCAGCACATCCATCCTCCTGCGCACAACTCTATCCATAGCCCACGCCTCGCAACCATACAACATTGTTGGAACCACTATTCCTTCAAACATACCCATTTTTGCTTTCTGAGATAATGTTCTCGACTTCCACACATTCTTCAAGGCCCACAGAATTTTCGCCCCCTCCCCCACCCTATGATCCACTTCCGCTTCCATGGTTCCATCCGCTGCCAGATCCACTCCCAGATATCTAAAACACTTCACTTCCTCCAGTTTTTCTCCATTCAAACTCACCTCCCAATTGACTTGACCCTCAACCCTACTGTACCTAATAACCTTGCTCTTATTCACATTTACTCTTAACTTTCTTCTTCCACACACTTTACCAAACTCAGTCACCAGCTTCTGCAGTTCCTCACATGAATCAGCCACCAGCGCTGTATCATCAGCGAACAACAACTGACTCACTTCCCAAGCTCTCTCATCCCCAAGAGACTTCATACTTGCCCCTCTTTCCAAAACTCTTGCATTTACCTCCCTAACAACCCCATCCATAAACAAATTAAACAACCATGGAGACATCACACACCCCTGCCGCAAACCTACATTCACTGAGAACCAATCACTTTCCTCTCTTCCTACACGTACACATGCCTTACATCCTCGATAAAAACTTTTCACTGCTTCTAACAACTTTCCTCCCACACCATATATTCTTAATATCTTCCACAGAGCATCTCTATCAACTCTATGTACTATATGTACTATATGTACTGGAAAAGATCTTACAATTTATGGGAGGTATCTTCTTTCTCTTCTTTAATTTCTTCTTCTTCATCAGACTTTTCTTCTGTAGATTCATCAGTATGTGTATAGTCTATATGGGTATTCAAACGTCCAGCACCAATAATCCCTGGACGCCTGAAAAAGGGGTTTTCAAAGGAACAGGTTATTTGTCACATGATGAATCAGCAGAGGATACTACTGCTTGAGCTTGACTAAAAACTGGAGCCTACTGAATTCCACTGAATGAGAAAAAATTATTTAAACAAAGAAACAAAAGACATTCAAAGAGGACTTGTCTATCATTTGTCATTATGCTAACACCAACAGCTGTATAATCTGCACATAATGACTAGTCTGCCTGGATAGCATATGATACAGAAAAGTTATGGAATACACTACAATATGGAGAAATTCAAATGCCAACAGACCACTGGGTCCTTTCAAGGTTATTTATGATGGTGGAAGAGTTCAGAAAGATTGGAAGTTAAAATAATGCTAAGAAACACTGATAGGGTCCAGAGTTTAAATTGAATAATAAAATATCTTCAAAGGATATGATACAAACAAGAATCTTAATGCGATAAACAAAAATACAATAATTTGGGGATTGGACTAAGTGAATTGAATTAGATTATGTTTATCCAACAGGGAGATGTCCAGAACCAAAACATGGGAAGCACTCATATGGTGAGGAACTGAATATTTAACAGAGGAAGGTTGGCATTTGAGGGAAGTAAGTGCGCAGAGTTGATTCATAATCATGATAAAAAAAGTCAGTGCTTGAAATAAATAAATCTGATTAGAATATGACAGAGATTACAATAAAGAAAACGACCTAGAAGAACACAATTGTTATGATGACAAAGCAGAAGAAATTGTAGCAGTTACAGAAATAGATCAAACAGAAAAAAATCTGGGAATTAATTTACAGTGTGTTGGAGCCAAATTATGGAAGTTTAGATAAAGGAGAGGTCAAAGTAACAATTACAGAAATGGAACAGTTGGATAGTATAAAGGAAATTACTCTGCAGTGTGAATAGCCAAATGACAAAAGTTTAGTAATTACAGACTAATGTCAGCCACTTTTCCTTATAAGTGAAACAACAGGTTTCAGCTATTGTATCAGTTCAAGGGGATGAAATACCATGTTCAAAGCAGGAAGTAAACCAGTTTAGTTTTAAGCAATCTTTCATCTATGGCCTGTTTTCTGTATGTCGATTCATCTAATTAAAAGAAGGCAGATGAACAAGGAAGGAACATAAAATCAGAA
Source organism: Panulirus ornatus (assembly GCF_036320965.1). Lineage (NCBI taxonomy): Eukaryota > Metazoa > Arthropoda > Malacostraca > Decapoda > Palinuridae > Panulirus > Panulirus ornatus. The sequence continues at coordinate 18,029,155 of NC_092279.1, forward strand.
TGAAATGTACCTCCTCTTTCATCATACTGTCTGCTTATGTGTTACTATATCTATTCTAATTTACAAGTTTTTTCTGTTACTAAGTATTATAACATAACTTGCCTTCATGTAATGCATCCTGAGTGTTTCCATGTAAGAAACAGATCTAGCTCATTGGTTAATTTGGACAGTGGCAAATCAAAGTCCACAAAGACAGATCATTTTATACTCTTTTTAATCAACATAGGATGTTTATGGAGTAATTTTGAAACTCTCACCTCTTTATGACCTTTTCAACTCCAAGATCATCAATATTTCTAGCCTCATTGTCATCATACGTGTCATCATACTCATCTTCATAGTCCCAAGCACGATGGCTATTCTCCTCTTCATATCGAAATTCATCTTCATAAATACTTGTTCCTCCTCTTTCATCATACTGTCTTGCAAGTTCTTTTACCTATGAATCCATAACATACAAATCAGTGATAACATAACTTCATAATGCAAAAGTTCCTCTTTGGACTTAATGTATGTCAGTGATATATAAATACTCTGGATACCCTTGTCACCATCCCAATTTTGTAATTTCTCAACTGTACGTTTTCAGCCAATTGGCTGCCTGAATTGAATAAAACATTTTCCATTTATTCATTTTTCACAAAGGTGACTTTCCACTTGTGATTTTAACTCGAGCAGCCAGGGTCTGGTAACACTGCTGCTAACAAATGAAAACTTGATGATCAACTTGATAAAGCTACATATGATCTTGATACTGAATCGTCTTGGTGTCTTATACAGCTGGTTAGGAATATAGATCAATTTGATAAGGCTGCCATAGATCCAAACACAACAAAGTAAGCATGGAATGTACAGCTTGTTTAAAGCTACATAAAGAAACTTATTTTCATAATGTTTGTATGGGTGCAGTACAGCTCCAATTACTTGTTTTAAGTTGTTTCAAGGAACTCTTTTAAACTATCTCTTTCCCTCCTCCATTTTATCATAAGAGATTTACAAAATCAAAGTATACATGAGTGGAAGACAAACACCTACCTTGTCTATGCTTTCCTTATCTGCTTCATATACTTTTTTGTGAATTGGTTTCTTGCCTTTTCGAATCCTAGAATTATCTACATGCGATCTACTGAACACATCAAACTCATCATCATTATACACATTTGCTCGGTCCATGTAGTCCACCTGACAGACAGTTTTAGCCTGAAAGACAAAAAATTATGACAAATAAAGGTGGTTAAGATTGTGAAATAGCTTAACTGGATAAACAGATATCAAAAGAATAATGGCAAAACATCATATGATGTTGGCTACCGTTTCCATATACAACATCAAATGATACTGGCTGCCATTCCTATGAATGACATCCTATGATGCTGGCTTCAGTTTAGTGGTGACAAGGTCTTTCATGTATATCAAGCTGAATGTATATTGCACTCACTGCTTGCCTCTATTTTCCTGTCTTCTCTCATAACTCTTATTTTTCAAAATCAATTTGACTACTAGGAAAACATTTCTCTTGCATTTTAATACTGTAACTTTTCTCAGCATTGAAGAAGCCTACCGGTACCAAGAATGCCCAGGTCTAAGAATATATAAAGAATTTCACTTAACACTGTATGAAAAGCTACATACATTAAATATCATGCATTTCAATATGCAGGCTCCTTAAGTTATGCCTACTATTGCAATTGCTATAATCTAACCTGGGGAGACCAATATGTTTGGCTTGTGTGAATGCTATCAGCTTTTGCTTATTCTTACTCTTCATGAAGTTCTGTATACTGCATGTGTAAAAAAAATTCATCCTGTTTATGATCCTCTGGGAAAACTATGTAAACAAAAGAAAGTGGAAGTTTCAGTGTTGGTGAAATTTACCAAGTGAATAAGTCAGCAATGTCAGCTGCTCTTAACAACTGAGTGTAGTGTAAAATAAATTCTAACCTAGTAGATCTCAATTGGCCCAATTGTAGCAAAGATTCACTTCAATTCCCACTTCACTATATCTGGGCTTGTAATGTTTCTCATCCTGAAAATCAACTAAGGTAAGCTCTAGCAGTAAAAGGATCACTCAAAGGTAAGTTTCCAACAATATCATGGATTTGGTTGAGTGGGCTACATAACTTAGTAAACATTCAAGCAACACTTGGATTCTTGGCAGGTTAACAAGCATCATCCTGATGATAAATGCCAGGTGATTGTATCGGATAAAGTGTTACAGAGCTATAAAATGCATCATAAGGTGTTCAAAAGTTTGTTCTTGCCCATCTTTATCTTATTGTCTCTACAGCTTATACAAGAGTTTTTTTGGTATGAGCTTTAGCCTTAACGAGAAATTCTGAAATTCTTGTCTACAGTAAGTACGTTGTATCATAACAGTTGAGTGAATGGTGTCTGTGTTATTTTCTCACGACAAGTCAAACACTTCATAGCAATTCACTCTCTTTTAACCATTAAGTTCTTACAACCTTAGCAGCAGTCATATTCTCAGTTAGTAAGACAGATACATACAGCTTTATCATGAGTAAAGATAGCGATGAATCTGAGAAAAATCAGAATTAAATAATATTCTCTGGTAAGGACAAACTAAAGGAAGCTAAAACTTATATGCATGGAAAAAAAACAGCATAATGGTCTTAAGTAATTTTGCTATGTCTCTGAGAGAATCAACTGGAATAGCAAAGGGGAAGCAGGGAAATAATATGTAAAGGACTCAATCATTTAAGTTACAAAGGGCTATGTAATTTGAATCCATATGAGGAGAAAGAGGCCCTTTGTATGCTCCAACACTGGTAGTACTATGCTTATCAACTGTAAACTGTGACTGAAGACTACCAGAGAGTATATTAATCTTCATTTTTCAAAATAAGATCTAACAGAATGTCAATTACATGCTAAATCAATGTGTAGAAAAAAAAAGGCCACAAGTCTTTTTCTAGATTTGTTGACAGGGTAACTGCTTAGATGAAGCACTTATGAATACAACTGGAACTCTGGTTGTAGGTTTCAGAAACTGAAGAACATGTATGAATAATTAGCAAATCTAGGTCCAACAAAGCTTATCCCTGGGGATATAAGAAAAAGAATCTAAATATATATCTCCTGCATTTCACAGGTGACTAGGAGGGAAAAGTATGGGCAGAAAATCCTCCCCTCTCATATATATATATATATATGAGAGAGAGAGAGAGAGAGAGAGAGAGAGAGAGAGAGAGAGAGAGAGAGAGAGAGACTGTAGGGTGGGCCCTCTACAGGTGTCTTTATGTTTGGGCATGGTATCACACATGGTGGATTACTTGTGAACAGTGTGCAGTGAAGAGTAAGCAATGCAGTATGTGGTTTGTTTACACAATGATGAATGTTTTACAAGATTTTAGGTTCCCCAAGCACATCTGGTGTCCAGGAGGTGGCCCCTGGCTACAGTGAAGCATAAGTCTAACATTAAAAACATATTCAATACAAAAAATTAAGTACCTGATCTTCATCCTCTGCTGAACATGGTTGTTGTGGTGATGTGGTTAATTCTTCTATTTGAGCAAGTTCTGAGCGATCTAAGGTGTCCAAAGATGGGGGAAGGTTACCCTCTAACAAAGCATTAATAACTTCTTCTGTGGAGTAGTTGTAATACCTGATAAAAAAGAAAATCAATTTTGAAGTATTAAAGAATTCTTTCTATACTTGAAAAGCACATGAAGTGCTGACACACATGCCCATAACCAGTCTAGGTGGCAAATAGCACAGACCTCAAGAAATGGGAAGAAAACAGTTTTATGGCCATGTATTTCCCAAAAGTCCAACTTCCAAGTCATTATCTGGCCTAGGCTGAGGGGACTTGAATCTAGCAGTCCAGATCCTAATTACTATACCAATCTACTTGTGAAACCACAGTCCCATCAAATGGTAGCAGATTATATAACTGTTCTCTTTGAACCATGTCTATTCCTAATTTAATAAGTCTGGTGGTGAAAGTGGCAAGTAAGCATCACCATATAAAAGCACTGACCATATTACAGCTCTGAGGTTGTACTCCATATGGCAGCAAGCTCACATGGACTTCTTTAAGGCAGAAGGGTCTACAAGAAAACTGTACTCCCTTCTGTCTCCTGATAATAATACTTCCTCATTAAAGGTGACCCTTTCCTCCTGAAGTTACCATCAGCAGGTGGAGAGAGAGAGGGAGAGAGCACAGACCCAAGGTCCTAGTGAGGTGGTCTAGCCTTAATGCTAAAAAGAAAGAGAAAGAAAAGGCTTCCCTTGTAAGCAGAGAGAGAGAGAGAGAGAGAGAGAGAGAGAGAGAGAGAGAGAGAGAGAGAGAGAGAGAGAGAGAGAGACCCAAGATCCTAGTGAAGTGGTCATGTCTATAAAGAAAAAAAAAAGAAAAAAAAAACACTTGTAAGCAGCAGATAAAAAGGATTGTACGGGGGGAGGGGATATGGAGAGAAATATCTTGGACCTCCAAGGGTTAGAAATCCCTTAAATCCCTACCTTTCTCGTAAGGTAAATGCCTCTCACCCTTCATTAATCACCTATCACACAGTAACAGTCTTGGCTTGGCCTGGGTACATCATTCACCCAATCAACAACCTTCAATCAGTAATAAAGTCATTGTCCCCAAACTTTTATTACCAACCTGTATATATATATACAGGGGAGAAAGAATACTTCCCACGTATTCCCTGCGTGTCATAGAAGGCGACTAAAAGGGGAGGGAGCAGGGGGCTGGAAATCCTCCCCTCTCGTTTTTTTTTTTAATTTTCCAAAAGAAGGAACAGAGAAGGGGGCTAGGTGAGGATATTCCCCCAAAGGCCCAGTCCTCTGTTCTTAACGCTACCTCACTAACGCGGGAAATGGCAAATAGTTTGAAAAAAAAGAAAAAAAAAAATATATATATATATACATATATATATATATATATCCCTGGGGATAGTGGAGAAAGAATACTTCCCACGTATTCCCTGCATGTCGTAGAAGGCGACTAAAAGGGAAGGGAGTGGGGGGCTGGAAATCCTCCCCTCTCGTTTTTGGTTTTCCTAATGAAGGAACAGAGGAGGGGGCCAAGTGAGGATATTCCCTCAAAGGCTCAGTCCTCTGTTCTTAACGCTACCTTGCTTACGCGGGAAATGGTGAATAGTTTGAAAAAAAAAAAATATATATATATATTTAATTTGCTTTGTCGCTGTCTCCCGCGTTAGTGAGGTAGCGCAAGGAAACACACAAAAGAATGGCCCAACCCACCCACATACACATGTATATACATACACGTCCATACACGCAAATATACATACCTATACATCTATACACACACACAGACATATACATATATACACATGTACATAATTCATACTGTCTGCCTTTATTCATTCCCATCGCCACCTCACCACATATGAAATAACAACCCCCTCCCCCCTCATGTGTGTGATGTAGAGCTAGGAAAAGACAACAAAGGCTCCAGTTCACACTCAGTCTCTAGCTGTCTAGCTGTCATGTAATAATGCACCGAAACCACAGCTCCCTTTCAACATCCAGGCCTCACAGAACTTTCCATGGTTTACCCCAGATGCTTCACATGCTCTGGTTCAATCCACTGACAGCACGTTGACCCCGGTATACCACATCGTTCCAATTCACTCTATTCCTTGCATGCCTTTTACCCTCCTGCATGTTCAGGCCTCGATCGCTCAAAATCTTTTTCACTCCATCTTTCCACCTCCAATTTGGTCTCCCACTTCTCCTCATTCCCTCCACCTCTGAAACATATATCCTCTTTGTCAACCTTTCCTCACTCATTCTCTGTCAATCTTTCTGCACTCATTCTCTCCATGTGACCAAACCATTTCAAAACACCCTCTTCTGCTCTCTCAACCACACTCTTTTTATTACCACACATCTCCCTTTCCCTATTATTACTTACTCGATCAAACCACCTCACACCACATACAGTCCTCAAACATCTCATTTCCAGCACATCCACCCTCCTGCACACAACTCTATCCATAGCCCATGCCTCGCAACCATACAACATTGTTGGAACCACTATTCCTTCAAACATACCCATTTTTGCTTTCCGAGATAATGTTCTCGACTTCCACACATTCTTCAAGGCTCCCAGGATTTTCGCCCCCTCCCCCACCCTATGATTCACTTCCACTTCCATGGTTCCATCTGCTGCCAAATCCACTCCCAGATATCTAAAACACTTCACTTCCTCCAGTTTTTCTCCATTCAAACTTACCTCCCAACTGACTTGACCCTCAACCCTCCTGTACCTAATAACCTTGCTCTTATTCACATTTATTCTCAACTTTCTTCTTTCACACACTTTACCAAACTCAGTCACCACCATCTGCAGTTTCTCACATGAATCAGCCACCAGTGCTGTATCATCAGCGAACAACAACTGACTCACTTCCCAACCTCTCTCATCCACAACAGAAGTGGTAGAGGATGTGTGGATCAGGTGTTTGCTTTGAAGAATGTATGTGAGAAATACTTAGAAAAGCAAATGGATTTGTACGTAGCATTTATGGATCTGGAGAAGGCATATGATAGAGTTGATAGAGATGCTCTGTGGAAGGTATTAAGAATATATGGTGTGGGAGGCAAGTTGTTAGAAGCAGTGAAAAGTTTTTATCGAGGATGTAAGGCATGTGTATGTGTAGGAAGAGAGGAAAGTGACTGGTTCTCAGTGAATGTAGGTTTGCAGCAGGGGTGTGTGATGTGTCCATGGTTGTTTAATTTGTTTATGGATGGGGTTGTTAGGGAGGTGAATGCAAGAGTTTTGGAAAGAAGGGCAAGTATGAAGTCTGTTGGGGATGAGAGAGCTTGGGAAGTGAGTCAGTTGTTGTTCGCTGATGATACAGCACTGGTGGCTGATTCATGTGAGAAACTGCAGAAGTTGGTGACTGAGTTTGGTAAAGTGTGTGAAAGAAGAAAGTTAAGAGTACATGTGAATAAGAGCAAGGTTATTAGGTACAGTAGGGTTGAGGGTCAAGTCAGTTGGGAGGTAAGTTTGAATGGAGAAAAACTGGAGGAAGTAAAGTGTTTTAGATATCTGGGAGTGGATTTGGCAGCAGATGGAACCATGGAAGCGGAAGTGAATCATAGGGTGGGGGAGGGGGCGAAAATCCTGGGAGCCTTGAAGAATGTGTGGAAGTCGAGAACATTATCTCGGAAAGCAAAAATGGGTATGTTTGAAGGAATAGTGGTTCCAACAATGTTGTATGGTTGCGAGGCGTGGGCTATGGATAGAGTTGTGCGCAGGAGGGTGGATGTGCTGAAAATGAGATGTTTGAGGACAATGTGTGGTGTGAGGTGGTTTGATCAAGTGAGTAATGTAAGGGTAAGAGAGATGTGTGGAAATAAAAGGAGCGTGGTTGAGAGAGCAGAAGAGGATGTTTTGAAATGATTTGGGCACATGGAGAGAATGAGTGAGGAAAGATTGACCAAGAGGATATATGTGTCGGAGGTGGAGGGAACGAGGAGAAGTGGGAGACCAAATTGGAGGTGGAAAGATGGAGTGAAAAAGATTTTGCGTGATCGGGGCCTGAACATGCAGGAGGGTGACAGGAGGGCAAGGAATAGAGTGAATTGGATCGATGTGGTATACCAGGGTTGACGTGCTGTCAGTGGGTTGAATCAGGGCATGTGAAGCGTCTGGGGTAAACCATGGAAAGCTGTGTAGGTATGTATATTTGCGTGTGTGGACGTATGTATATCCATGTGTATGGGGGTGGGTTGGGCCATTTCTTTTGTCTGTTTCCTTGCGCTACCTCACAAACGCGGGAGACAGCGACAAAGCAAAAATATATATATATATATATATATATATATATATATATATATATATATATATATATATATATATATATATATATATATATATATTTTTCTTTCAAACTATTCGCCATTTCCCGCATTAGCGAGGTAGCGTTAAGAACAGAGGACTGGGCCTTTGAGGGAATACAATCACCTGGCCCAATTCTCTGTTCCTTCTTTTGAAAAAAAAAAAAAAAAAAAAAAAAAAAAAAAAAAACGAGAGGGGAGGATTTCCAGCCCCCCGCTCCCTCCCCTTTTAGTCGCCTTCTACGACACGCAGGGAATACGTGGGAAGTATTCTTAATCCCCTATCCCCAGGGATATATATATATATATATATATGTATATATTTTTTTATCCCTGGGGATAGGGGAGAAAGAATACTTCCCACGTATTCCCTGCGTGTCGTAGAAGGCGACTAAAAGGGAAGGGAGCGGGGGGCTGGAAATCCTCCCCTCTCGTTTTTTTTTTTTTTTTTTCCCAAAAGAGGGAACAGAGAAGGGGCCCAGGTGAGGATATTCCCTCAAGGGCCCAGTCCTCTGTTCTCAACGCTACCTCGCTAATGCGGGAAATGGCGAATAGTATAAAAGAAAAAAATATATATATATCATCTCATGAAAAAAAGAAAAAAGTATGAACACAGTTATTTTTGGGTCATCTAAAATTATTTGGTTAATGTTTAAGAAATAAAGTTCTGCAAAATACAGTTCTGTAGATAAAGCAGTGTTAACTAACAAGAAATATGTAAAAACAAGTATGCAAACAATCACACATATAAAAGATACATAGAAAACATTCATGCAGTTCGAAATCACATGTTGAAAAAATCACATTGTGTAATGAGATTAGGCACATACAGGGTATAATCACATATGGAAACAGTCCATAACTATTCTAAATTTACCAAGATTAAAAGCATCCAAGTTGCCTGCATGGGTTTTTCCCCATTCATTCACCCTCCCATGGCAACACTGAGAAAAATATGCTTATTTCTCGTGTATTTTCTTTAATAAAGTATAACACAGACATATTCTGGATGGAAACAAAAAAGTAAAAAAAAATATTGGGTACAAAAACCACTCTTTACATCAAGGGCAATGTTTCACTGTATGAAACTCTTCACATCCAAGAGAATAAGATTTTTCTTTTAAAGTAACTTGAAAGTGTTTTTAAATAAGTATCTAATAACATTAACTGTTTTCTGTGACAAAAGAATACTGAATTAATCAGTCCTGTTTACAAAAGAATAAGCTTACGTGGTGCAGTTGTTGGTTAGTGTATCTATGTAATACTAGTAGAAGTCCTTGGAATTACTGCACTAGTGTTGCCGTCTGCATGTGTTCTGTTAAGGGTGAGGCACTAAAAGGAAAAGAAATGGCATTGAAGTTCCCCAGTTTTGAAGACTCTTTTGCCGTGGCCACCCCCACGAGAAAGTTCCCAAAAGGAACTAGCATCAAAGAGCTTTGAAGACTGCTATGATTCTCTCTGTATACATTTGTTTCAAAACATTTCTGTAATTCTGGTTCAAACAGAGATTGTTCCTGTGAAATTTGCTCTGGGAGAAGCCTATCTATTTAGTATGGAAATATAAAAAGCATACACCACATGTAAGACAAACTTTGCAAAGAAAAGACATAGTAGGGAATATAAGGATTTCCTGTGAGTACCTGCAGAGGAGGGTATAGGGTTAAGATATCTGGAAAGCATGATTTCACAAAAAACTACATAGGAAAGTGAGACTGCTGTGGCCACCCCCTTGAGGGAGTTCTGAAAGGAACATGCATAAGAGATATAGATTGTCAGATATATATACAAAAATGAACAGAATGTGAAGAGCAGCACTTACTTTAAACATTCCTGGATGAATCCTCCACCAAGATCAGGCAGAAGGTCTTGAACACTGGACACCATTGAAGCTAATTCTACACCAGTTGGTACTGCTGATCCAACCTGAGCATATCCATTCATTCCACTAGTGTCAAGTGGACTCTGAAATTCAAATAAATCATAAAGATATTGCTCTAGCATTCATGTAATACACCTAATAAATGACTTCCCTCATTCCTCTTTTCTATTTCCAAGGCATGTGACATTAATTTGGCAAATTCTCATCCAGAAAGACGGAGGTTTACAAACTCAAAACAGTGATAGCACCCCACAATTCAACATGCCAAAGTTATTCTTCTACCCCCTTCCATCAAACTATTTTTACAAATGACAGCAACTTCAATATATTATATATTATATACTAAATTTTGGAGTACATTCTACAATTTTTGATGAATGACTATTTGTTTGTCTACTTATTAGAAGAATAAAAGGAAAAAATTGTGAGGGGTTAGCAAATATAATAAAAAGTTTCAAGAACAAAGTGATAGTCTTGTTAAGCTTTCAATGACAACTCTGTTTCTTCCCTTTTTTACTATGGGGTTATCCTACCAAATGGCTATACCCCAAGCCAAAGGGGGTATACTCACAAATCTTCCCCTTACCCCAACAACCACACCACCATATGTACACATAGATGACCTGACAAGATCTAAACAACTGCCCCTCCCAACTAAGTCTTAAATACCACCCCATTAAACATATAACCATCTGAAGCCACATTCTCCAGACAAGTATGAATTTCACTTTCTTATCAATGCTCTGGACACCATCCCTCCCTAAAACATTACAAACAGGTGATTAAACATATGTCAAGATTTTTCATGCCCACTATGCTAATACCACAATGGAGAAACTGACCACTTACTGCTAAATTGCTCTGTACTCTCCCTAAGTAGACATGCACAACATCACTATACTTTATGACCTGCCTGATGGATGTGGTTAACTTTCTAAGGACTGCAGAAGCTCCATACATGACAGAAGGGATCCACAAAAGGGTAAGAACAATAGAAAATGCCCAATATTATTAATAAAGAGTAATGGGAACTCAGCTCTAATCAAATTCAAACATAAACTAACAAACCTATTCATCAGAAAAACTTTTCCGCAATGTATGAATGCAAGTGATATACATGCACAACTGAGTAAAAAATATTCTTTTACTAGGCTGTATCATTAGGCGAACAATCTCATCAAAGACCTTCTCACTCCAAAGGACGCCAAAGTATTCCTACTACTTGAAGCAGCACTGCCTTGGGCTGAAAAAAAAAACTCTAGAAAGGAAGGCCTTGTTGAGATACCATAAGAGAACAAACTCATGAGCTACTGCTAGGACTCCCTGCAGGCAGACAACATCCAACTCAGTTTCCAAGTGTATCATTGGTACATTTGACAGAAGAGGAGCCTTAATCCTTAGGGTATGTCTTCCCCTCTCCCACCAATGCATACAATTCCGAAATTATCTCGACTTAAAAATAAGTTGAGAAGTATGCCATCGACAACTAAGGTTTTACACAATGACTACAACTGAAGCCTAACTGAGGGTGTGTAAGGGAACAGTCCCATACAGAATGGTAAAGATTACCTCTAAAAAGACACCCATGGACTTGTTCCCTAGTTTATCATTGTTACATGAGTTAAGGCCTGGGAACTTAAATTTTGGCATCTGCCTTCATCTCTCATATCAATGACACAGGGGTACAAGCTGACCTTGACATACATGACATTTGAGTGGTCACACAAGAAAAAAAAAAAATTAAATTTGAGGATTAAACCATCTAGTGTACTGTCCTCATGAGAAGTAAGTCTCTTAATCAATTGGACTAGAGTTCCAACCTCCTATAACACTGTAATGTCACTTGCCTTAAGAATGACCATCAAAACCTTAATACCATACACAATAACACAATGAAATACTAATACATCAAAACACAAATCAAATATGTCATGACTTGATGTCACCTCACTTCCATCCTGTGTATTGCAGGTTAATCAGGTGCTGTTTGCAGATGACATGGCTTTGTTAGAAGACTCTAAAGAGAAGTTCCAAAGGCTGGTAAAATTTTTTGGAAAAGTGTGAGTGAAAAGAGTGAGATTAGACATCAGCAAAAGATAAGTGAGGAGAAGCAGGAGGTTGAGACACAATGGTTTGAAAACAACTCTGAATAGGGAGAAACTGGAGGAGCTTGAGTGCTTTACGTATCTGGGATAGGAAAAGGCAATGGATGGAACCATAAGGGTTTAAGTGAGTCACATGACTGGAGATGGTGATAAAGCATGAGGAAGGAGATGTCAGTGTCTGTTATAGCAAAGAATGGTATTTCTCATGGCACAACAGTCATGCTATACGGGTTTAAGTGAGTCACATGATTTGAGATGGTGATAAAGCATGTGGAAGGAGATGTCAGTGTCTGTTATGGCTAAGAATAGTATTTCTCATGGCACAATAGTCCTGACAGTGTTGTATGGATGAGTCTTTGGCCTTGAATGTGCAATGCCTATATGGGTGTCTTGATTTGAGCATTTTAGAGTGAACGAACTGAAAAAGTCAAGAGCTCACAAATAAACTGAATGAGCTGTTTGAACACAAGCTCGCTGTATTCTGGATGTTCGCTAGTTTTCGTCTTTTTAGCAGTGTTTTCCTCAGGATGGATTTGACAGTGGCATCAAGAGCTTTCTTCATTACTTATTTCTTAGCCAAAAAGGAAGAGAAAATTGAGGAGAATGTGGTTAAGGCTACTGCCTATATATTGCTATTGAGTGAATGGCAATGACATTTGAAAAACTTTATGTGACAACAGAGGATTTTGAAATATCAATTAACCTTGAAGGACCCAGAATTGGGAAGGATACAAAATTCTGAAGAGCCATATAGGTCAAAGATCATTTAGCTGTAACTCTACACTTTTCAGCTTCAGGGGACTCATATAACATTAGTGTGATAATTCAGAAACATGCAATGTTTTGATTGAAACACTGATGGATTACATAACAGTAATAACTAAACAATAATCTAGTAATAATACAAAACTTATTAGCATAATCATTAGCTACACTTAAATACTATGAATGTATTGTAAATCTATTTGCTACCTTAATATCATTATATGTACTGAATAGAATAATGAACGAAATTCATATAATTATATATAAAAATTTCTCTCTGTCTCTGTCTGATACAGTACCTCTTTTTCTTCACTTTCTTTAGAATCCTCCAGTGCAAGATCCATAATGTCAGAAGCCAATCCCATCTCAGTCAACACCACATTAACAGCATCCCTGATGAAGCTGAGGCCTGAGATGTCTCCACCATGATGCTGAAACAAGAGTATTTTTTCCAGCTTTTCTAAGCACACAAGTCCTGTAACAGCTGAAGCAATATGCAGGTTTATCTAGCTGTTTCAAGTATGCTTGCTAGGTCTAAGACCTGTGCAGTCTGCCAGCTAGTATATAAGAAAAAATTATTCTGCTTTGTGGAATGGAACAAAGGATATATGTTAGAACAGTCTGCCTTCTCTAAACGGGTGGAGTTTATCATTGGAATGCTGCAGTACTTGGTTCAGAGATCACGACTCTTCTTGATCTATATAAATGACTTATAAAAAAAGCATGGACTTCTACCTGAACATGTTTGCATTTAATTCATAGGTCATAAGGATGTCAAAAGTGAGCAGGATTACATAATGCTTATAACAGGGCAAATGAAGTGGTCATAGGAAACCAGAGAAAGGTCTGTGGGGCTTAGCTATAGATAAGGGGTTCTGGTTATGATGCACTGTAAATGAGAGATAAGAGTGTATGTGAACAAATGAGGCTGTTCTTTATCTGCTCCAGGCACTCTCTCACTACATGGGAAAAGTGAGAGAAATTACTGTTAATTAAATTGTCGTTAAGTATAGAAAAGGTATATGCCGCAAAGGTATCATTCCAGGTAAGAAGGTTCAGCTTAGATGAAACTCAGGATGACAGTGCACATCGTGTCTTTGCTAACTGCAGTGATAAACACCTTGCAAACTTTACCATGGTCTAGGATCAGAGCTATATCTAATAGGTTGGATAAACAAAAAATTATTCTCATCAAAGTGCCCCCTTCTTACAAAAGTCATCCTGTGGCATAAAGTGGCACTGCATAGTAAGATGTTCCACTAAATTTCATTTACGTATACTTTTAACTAAATGTTTATGATGTGAAAATTATGTTTCTAGTGCATCAATTTGGTGTATTCCTCCTTCTTGGGATAAAAACATATCATTCTATAACACCAAATATGGACCTATGACTTAAATGCAAATGTCACTCTAACATATTATACCATATATTACTAATATGGAGAACAGGCATAACTAAAAGCAAATCAAATACTATAATGAAAGCAATAAAAACACACCTCAAAAAATTCCAAATCCCTGCTCAAAGGATATGATGAGCAATAGTCAGCAATGAATGTTCTTTCTTCAACACATGTGGACATCACCTGCAGAAATTTCTCAACACATTCACTTACAAGTGTGGGAGATGAACTGAAAATCAGAATGATCATAACATTATCAGTAATGGATGTGATGAAATATATGAAAATACAGTAACTTACCAAAACTTACCAGCAATTACATAGCAGCCATATACAACAAATACAAACACAATGGATAAATTGCTTGGACCAATCATATTGCTATGTACAGAATGCCAGATTTACATTCAAGTAATGTAGTGTAATCAAATACTTGAATTTCAAGATAATGTACGTCTTTTTTTTTTAAGTCATAATGCCTTTAATAATGAAGCAAAAGCTAAATATCACTAGATTTCTACCTCAGAAGCACTGGGAAATTTACTTGTGATCAATACAACCTTCTGACATTCACCTTCTCAGGAATGCTTGGTTTACTTTCAAGTAACATTCTTAATGTGCCATATTTCTGCTAGGAAATATACAAAAATGTTACAAAAAAGAAGGGCAAATTTATCTTATTTGATACCTAAGCATTCAAGACAGTGAGAGGCATTAACAAGACAGAACAAATTAAAATGATGTGGATGAAGTGCTGTCAATGAGATGAACCTGGTCATATGATGCAGTCTGGGAAAACTATGGAAGAGACTCTGAGGCTTAACTGTGGATGGTGGGCTCTGGCTCTGGTGCATTATACATGACATCAGGAGACTGGATGTGAGCAAATGAGGCTGTTGTTCATGTTCTTAGCACTGCCTCACTAAGGCAAATAATGTCAAACAAGTATGAAAGAAATTTAAAGTATGTATGTGTTACTCAACTCCACTTGCAAGTGGGTACACTGTGAGTGATAGCTCTTTTTCAGTAAGGCTGTCATCATCAATGGACAAAGGGGAGTGCAGTCAGTTGAAGGCCTTATTGCTTAAAAGTTGTCCACCATTCTCCCATCCCTAAATGAAATGCAACCTTGGGTCTGAAGATGCCCCATAAAAGGAGTACTGGGGTTGTATAATAACATACATAAAGTATATTAATTTACTTTCCTACCCAGGATCCCTTCTATGGGGCACCTACTGTGATCAGGAAAAATGATCTCTGGGGACTTGGGAGGCAGAATACTACGCATGCAACATGTATGTGTTATAGAATGTGACAGAGGGACAGGAACGTGAGGTAGAAAATACTCCCCTCCTGTGTTTTCACTTTCCAAATGTAGGAGTAAATGAAAGAGTCAAGTGAATTTTTCATCAAATTTGGTCATATAATCTTGCCACTAATTTGATATAGTGGGAAATGGTAAACAGGTATGAAGAAAGGAAATATATAAACCAAGAAATGGTGAACAGGTATGACAGAAAGCATATAAAATATACACCTACACACCAATTTTACAAACCATAGTCTTAAAAACTCTTGTTCTACAGAACTTTGCAGAAACAGTTATCTGACTGACAACAGTACAGCATGGATATGGTGGTCACACACATTTTAGGGTGCATGAAACTCGAAACATATGACATATTGATACAACTTTAGATCTATAAAGTACAAAAAGGACCTCTTCAGTGTGCCATAACACATACTTTTTCATACTGAGGGGAGCAAGACATCTTTGGTTTAAGATGGCTCTGAAGGTCAAGACTGCTGAAGACCTGGTAAGCTGTATTCTCTCTATGAGCTTAGAAACCCACTCTGGGTCATGGCACTGCTCACTCAAATATTCCATAAGTGTTGGAAATACTCTCTCATAGCAAGCTGATATTCTGAAAAGAGTAAAATTAAAAGTTCTGTATCATTAAAATATCTAGGGTGTGTATTATCTGTCTGTAAATTATTTAGCAAATTATAATCAAGAGTACAATCACTTTCATAATAAGCTGAAATAACTCACTGGCTTACTATGAAGAAATAATTCCAAAGACACTGACAAACAGAAGCATTAACACAAGAAGTCTTAAAAGGGACATTTTCTCAATACATAAATTTGCCAGTTGTCAGAATGAAGGCTTTGAGGGTGTTCAGCACAAATGTTTTGCAAAGATATATCCAACTGGGAACATCAATAAATGTGCCATATGCCAGTATGTCCAGTACACATGCACAATCCAATGTTCTTTGTTGCTACATTTCCAATGTATAATATCTCATTTCCAATGTATAATATCATTTGTTCCCAATCTCAAATGCAAGATTTAAGAATATGTAAATCATGTAAGACAATTAATTCAAATATACTAATGAAACACTGTTCTTTAAATAAAGAAGGGCTATACCTAAAGAACAATCTTTCCTTACAGAAATGAAATCTATCAACAGGAAATATGTGTAAAAAGAACTTGAACAATTTATCATCTTTTCTTTTATTTCACACTTTCACAAAGGAGGTTGAAGTCTGAAGACTGGCAAACTGAAAGAATCAAGAAATTTCTAATCATTCCAATATACCTGATAATTGAAAAAAAAAGTTGGTCTCATTTGAGAAAAATATTGTGGGAACAATGAATAACCTACACCTTCTGCATTTGGTTATATTCTTTAGCCAAATAAATACTTCAGTTCCATTAAATGTCTGTTCTGTATTCTTACAAACCAAAATGTTCTTCAACATTCGTTTTCTAATATCTCTACTTTGCTTTTTCTGACCTGTATTTGTATCTATCAAATTTTCTTTCAATCAATTTCCCTCCTTATACCATTTACTAAATGCTACCTTCATATTTCGTTATATAAAAATCTATCCTCTTAATACAAGCAAACAGCATCAGCTTCAATTACATATCAGCTTAACCAATATGCAAAATCAACCATATGTTTTAAGCACTACTGTTGTAGTATGAAACAAATTTGTGTAGATTTGTTTGCAACTAAAATGCTGGAGAACATTCGACATTAGCTACTCTAGTATGGGGCTTCTGCAGCTGAGGTTGCACTCATTGCAAGAACAGTGAAATGAAGGACTACTTTTGAATTAAAAGATCTATCCATTGACAATGGTACAGTTTTGAAGAAGGTGACGTCTTGTTTAAAATGTAATCATTTGCAGGCAGAGTCCAGTAACAACTGTCTGATGTAAGAGAAACTGTCATACGTGATTAAACAGATTTTTTCTTTGGTCATAACCATTGTCAGACTGAGCTTGAATTTTCAGTTGGTTGCCTTTCAAACAGTGACGAGGAAAGACCTCCAAACAAACTGAAAAGGAATGAACCAAAAATATTCCCTGAAAAATAACTACTTTGTTGCAGCAGTCTCAATATTGAAGGTACACTGTGTAAAGGATATTTTCAAATACTCTATAAAAAGAGATCCAAAAGTTTGTTATTGTGCTTAAATAAAACATAAATATTCAAACAAATTGATATATAACTCTACAAAGTGAAATGGTGTTTAAACCAGTTCAGCACCCTTCAGCTTATCCTGTTCTGCAACCAGGCATACAAGATACTCCAGCAGTACTCTCTGGCATATGTAAAGATATGTGTATGTTTTTTTGTTAAAGGTATTTTCTCAAAGAAATGAGAATACTGCAAATTTCCATAACATCCAATCACCAAGGTGCATATGTTGTACAGGCTCTCTGACATTTCCATACAAACTGATCGGTGTAAGGAAAAAATTCAAACTGCAGCATTTGGTAACAGTGTGGCATGCCACTAAAATCAACTGCAGGATAGTTCAAATCAAGGCAGGTACAGCCAATTCAAGAATGGAAATTTCATATGCTATGTGATGCCGTCAGAGTAAAACTTCCAATTACCTACATATGTAGTAAGAAGCAATTAATCTTCATGTAGGCTGATGATGCAGAATGCATCATTAAGGCATCTGTGATTACATCAACCCATCCTGCTTGCTCTAAGAGAGCATATACCTCACGTTCAGCTGATGGCCATGCAGGCAGCATAAGTTTCTTAGTAATTTTTTCTCATTTTGTTTTCATATCTACAGGGTGAGTTTTTATCCATATGTATTGTACAATACATTATGTACCATCCTGAATGAATAAACCCATGAAATTATTTACATGTGTATGAGATAATATAAAAAGTAGAGTTTTGGTTACTGACATATTCCACAGTTTGTAATTACCATTTCACATTCATATAATACCTATATTCTCTTTATCTAGAAATGTAAAAGTGAATGAAATGCCATCCTACTTCATAGCAATAGAAGTAATACAATAGTATTTCTGCTACTTTTGACCATTTTTCACTGCTTTCTCTCTATATGTATGTCTGTTCAAAATAATCATGGCTATAAAACTCACAACTCACACATTCTCTCAGTCTGTAAAGATACCAGCCAAACCAGTCACATGCAGTGTTATCCAGGTCAAGTGGGTACTGACAACACTGGCTCCACTTTCGGCAGAAACATCTGGCTAATCTTGGTCAACTTTCAGTGTTAGAAGAGTCAGTATCCATAAAATCATTCTCCACATGATCTGAAGACTCATTCTACTATTACAGGCAGATACTGACAACAAAGTCTGAATATTGTTTCAAACACTAAAAATCAGCTCAATCATTATAAAATGAGTCTCATGGATTATTGCTTTATATAAAAACTAACGCTACCTCGTTAATGCGGAAAATGGCGAATAGTATGAAATAAAAACTATCTTTTCTGAATTTCAACTGAAAAAATGAAAACCTACCTTATTTCAAAGGCCTCATTATAAAAAAGCCTGGCAGCTGGTGGATGGAGTGCGATAAACATTTGCAGAGAAGAGAATGTGTCTAGGAGATATATAATGATATTGTGAAGGTCTGCCATGGACAGACTTTCATTACGGACTCCAAGGGCCATTGGTATATACTCAGCCACACCCAGCTTCTCTTCTACTTTTTCCAAGCCCTGGAAAAGGAAGAATACAAAAGTAACAATAAAAAATATTCTTATGAACCCATCCACATTCAGCTGTCTGAAATATCTGAAGCAATAAATCCTTGCTTCCACTATCATGAACGACAATGATGATACTTGGCTGACCACACTTTCTTTCTATCATCATCTATATCCTATAAGAATTCTATGGAGGTTCAGGCAGAAATTCCTTCACAATCTAGTCTTAGCACATCTACTAGTCTTCCAAAAATACACCACTCTTAAATACATGCTTCCTAACTGTCCTGTCCTATCTTTAATCTTTTACATTATTTCCCAGTGACAGTCTCCACAAGCCACTAGTAAATTAAGTACAACAAGAATCAGTGAACAAAATTAACTTACAAGACTGATGGAAGACACTGTTTGTGACAGATCATCGTAGTATCTAGGTTGATGTGAGAAGATATTATCGATCATTTTGGCCAGCAGCTGGCTGTTGGTGGGGCCATACAGTATACAGAGATCGAGTAGCTTGCATATATCAAATAAGTAGTTTTCATAAATGAGATCACCAAATACTGATGGGGTTATATGACATGTCTGAAAAGAGAGAAAAAATAATTTTTGCCCCTCTCAAGAAAACTGTATAACCGAAAAAATCATCAAACACTCAAATCTATTTATTTACATGACCTGTTTCCTAAAAGACATTCAAGTTAAATTACCTCTGATTCTTTATAAGTGGACATACGAACGTATATCAAAAACACCAGGTGATGCAGAGATTCAACAGTTAGTCTGAAGTAATCAAGTAAATCATCTTCATACCATCTGTAGCTACTGGCTAAGTATGACTCTAAACACTCATGGATGGCTGGGTCATACACCACTTGTGACCAAAACCTGCAATGGTTTGAAGGAAGATAATGAACTACATTATCAGCGAGTGGATTGCAAACTATTATTACATTAGTACAAATGCAGTGCTCCATTGGCCCAAGGCAAAGGAACCACATATTTACCTAATACTTCTATGCATACCATTCTGAAAACAAGAGGATATCTATGTTGGAGTAAGTATTGATTTTCATGCTGAAATTAAATAAAACAGTTACTGTATATCTATAGTTGCAGCCTCTAAAAATCCTGCAGAAATGCAAAGAAAGGCAGGTAAGATGGCTACACACTGTAAAATTTTATGATAATCTAATTAGAAATGATTATACTGTATACTTAAATTTGAATGTCGGTTTGTGGCAGGGGTGTGTGATGTCTCCATGGTTGTTTAATTTGTTTATGGATGGGGTTGTCAGGGAGGTGAATGCAAGAGTTTTGGAAAGAGGGGCAAGTATGCAGTCTGTTGTGGATGAGAGAGCTTGGGAAGTGAGTCAGTTGTTGTTCGCTGATGATACAGCGCTGGTGGCTGATTCATGTGAGAAACTGCAGAAGCTGGTGACTGAGTTTGGTAAAGTGTGTGAAAGAAGAAAGCTGAGAGTAAATGTGAATAAGAGCAAGGACATTAGGTACAGTAGGGTTGAGGTAGCACTAGGAAAAGACAACAAAGGCCACATTCATTCACACTCAGTCTCTAGCTGCCACGCAATAATGCCCGAAACCACAGCTCCCTTTCCACATCCAGGCCCCACACAACTTTCCATGGTTTACCCCAGATGCTTCACATGCCCTGGTTCAATCCACTGACAGCACGTTGACCCCAGTATACCACACTGTTCCAATTCACTCTATTCCTTGCATGCCTTTCACCCTCCTGCATGTTCAGGCCCTGATCGCTCAAAATCTTTTTCACTCCATCCTTCCACCTCCAATTTGGCCTCCCACTTCTCATTCCCTCCACCTCTGACACATATATCCTCTTTGCCAATTTTTCCTCACTCATTCTCTCCAAATGAACAAACCATTTCAACACACCCTCTTCTGCTCTATCAACCACACTCTTTTTATTACCACACATCTCTCTTACCCTTTCATTACTTACTCGATCAAACCACCTTACACCACATATTGTCCTCAAACATCTCATTTCCAACACATCCACCCTCCTCCGAACAACCCTATCTATAGCCCATGCCTCACAACCATATAACATTGTTGGAACCACTATTCCCCCAGCGCACATGAGAGGTAGCGCTAGGAAAAGACAAATGATGTTACTAAACTCTGCCTGTTTGAGGTAAAACCTCAAGTGACAAGCCACCTTTTGTGAGTCTGTATCACCATCAATTATCAAAAGCAAGCAGTCTCGATAAAGAACTTCTCACTTTAAAAGTACCCATCTAGCCCCTGCTACTGATTGCACTGCAGGTTTTAAGCTACACGAGCTTCAGGAAAAGAGGTTCTGGGGTCATATAACAATAATATTAAAATAAATATTCCTTAAATACTATGATATTATGATAATAAGGACAGTATGGGAGATCAATGAGGGTGCCTCATCATACAACTTATAATCTTCTGACATTAGATAAATGAGAACATAAACATTATATAGATTCATTGTCTTATAACTGTCTAAATTCAATTACTGCATCAGGATTGATTGCTCACTTGTGATGGGGCAAATTAAGAAGATTTCGCAAATCTTGTTCTAAAAACTCCATCTGTTCCAACCATGTCTCACAAGCACCAGGAAGATGGGAACCATCTTCTTCTGGCAACGGGGGTGGAACATACTTGACGTAAGTACCTTTCTGTGCCCAGCATATGTGCTGTTTGGAAAAAAAAAGAAGGAAATATTTGATTAAGCTGAATACACAACAAAATGAAAAATTTTCTGGCATGCTGCAAAATATGACAAGGAAAAGTTAAGAATATGCTAGTCCAGTAATTGACAGGGTATACTGTGTTTGGAATTCATATCAAAATACTGGTTTTCCAAAAATCTTGACATAGTATCTATGAAAATCATGGCTAAAAGCTTCCACCCCTGATGTTTCTGGTGAGAGATCACTGGTCTTCCCAACCACTGGCTATCCATTCAGCCATGTTAGCACCAGTTCACTTGTTTCAGGCCCAACTCTACCCAAACAGAGACTGCTACAGAGATGGCATCACTAACCTACTCTCTGCAGGCCAACTAACAGCTCAGAATTCAGAGACCAAGGGCACCAATCCAAAGGCAGTCACAGATGATTAGAGAGACAGAAAAAAACAAAAGTAAGTGTTAGGAAACAAAATGCCTGTGGGACACTTCCTCAAAAAGAAACGGTTTTTCAGTTTCAAAAACCTACACTTCTTTTCTTGCTGTCTGTCCTATGAGCTTGAAAGCACATCCACATGAAAGAGGAGGGTTTAGAGAAAAACTTTTGTATAAGAAGACAACATACACAAGCGAAAATAATTTTGTCAACAGTGGCTCAGAGACTGTTTCTTCTGAAAGCAGAATCCCCACAGCCACACAAGGTTGATCCATAAAGACCAAACTACAGGAATATTTGACAAAATATGTAGATGAGAGCCAAAGACCCTTTTCTTGATGTCCTTCAGCAAATGGTTTCTGAAGAAAGCTACAGAAAAGATGATCTTCATCAGAACATGTGTTCCAACATACACAAAGAGATAATCTTTGCTGAATGGGGTTTCATCTTTCTAGGGTACACAAATAATTAGCCCCCTTAATAATCTCTGGTAAAATTCAAAGCGTCTTTAGATTTAACTGGACACAGTATGATACTTTATGGACAGTCTTCCCATTGTTCATGACAATCAGGCTATTTCTAAATCTAATCATTTCATTTAAAAAAAAGAATCTTGGCTTTGGGTTTAGCTTATCCCATCAGAGATTGTCATTAACAAATTAAAGATTTTTGTGTCTGGCCACATTATGTAATTCACTAACTTTCCTTCCAGGGATCAAGGCTAATTGGAAAAAAGTTTTCAAAAGAAGACAGTGAGGAGCTGAACTGTCTGGAAAACTATTGTAAAGGGTGTTTAGTATTTTTTGAAACCTCTCATCTAATCTTCTCAGGAAGAAAGATAAGGAAAATTGACTTCAAACAGGGCTTGTTATATTAATATCAAAACCCAGAGGTAAAGGTTTTTGAATGGCACTCTTGAAGGAAAAAGTCTAAAGAACTCTAAATGTAAGGATTTAGTTATGTTTGAAATATCAGATTCTTCACAAAAGGACTGAAAGGTTTCTTTTTGCTGATATAAAAGTGCTTTTGAACCTCAATCCATGGAACCGAAATGACCCTCCATAGAATGGAGGCCTAATCTGATTCAATGCATTCATTTTGACCTTCAGAGGTGTTAGAGGCCTCTAAGGCATGGGTGTTTGGAGCTTCTACAAGTCATTTCACCAAACTAAAACTTCCAAAATGCTCCTGGGAAGCCCTACTTTGAAGATATCTGTTTTCTGTAGGAAAGAATTAGTCTGTATCTTTACCATGTTGGTGCACTGGGCTGCAAAACTGCATTTTCCCATTAGTTACTCTAGCTAACATTGAGACGCCAAAGCCTGGGGCCATGAAGCAATTACAGCATTTGTGGAATCATTAGCTTTGTCCCTGGGTACAAAGAGTGCCATCTGAGAATTCCAATCTACTCTGGACATGAAAACTTCTGACTTAAGAAGAAAGCAGGACTTGTTAAGGTTGATGAAAGACCCATCATTTAGAAGGCTGGAAATGAAGTGATACAAATGAAAATAGAGAATCAGGTAAAAGCAAAATGTTGGTTAGAAAATATGAGCAATCTGCAATATGATCATTAAATGAAAAAATACTTCTCACTCACCAATGCAGGCACTCGCTTATCAATGCCTGGGGTGTTTACTATGATAAATTTCCTTTCAAGAGGTTCTATTACTTCACCCTCTTCCTGAAATAAGAAAAGATAAAAAAATGTTGAAATTTTTCATGTCAATGAAACTACTACTGCGCAGGTTAAGCATTTATCTTTCATGTGTCACACATATTTCTAACACTCAGCATCTGTATAATCCAAGCAGAAAAATATAACAGCTAACTTAAAT
This sequence comes from Panulirus ornatus, assembly GCF_036320965.1. Classification (NCBI taxonomy): domain Eukaryota; kingdom Metazoa; phylum Arthropoda; class Malacostraca; order Decapoda; family Palinuridae; genus Panulirus; species Panulirus ornatus. The sequence goes on from NC_092279.1 coordinate 18,053,137, forward strand.
GAGAAGGAAATGCACAGCAAGATATCAAATTCATATGATGCAATAATCTATGAAAGCATACCATTTGAGAGCAACATACTTGCTCTTGATGTTTCCAGTCAAAACCCAAAACCACCCCATCTCAAATTCTGGTTTCAATGAATAACAAAACTGATAATTTACCAGTTACCCCAGCACTGTCGCTGGGGTAGATAGGAAGTGGCACAACAGCCACTTGAAAAGTCATCTGTTTCCTGACATTCATCTGCACTTGATGTAATACTCAATAATGGGTGCATCTAATACATTTCAGCTAGAATACCAACTATGATAAATCTTGGCTGCTTGAGAGGTTAAACAAGGCCTTCATTGATTCTCTCAATTTTCTGGCAGCATTTCACCTATCAATACATCAATCAACTCCACATTTTCTCTGATATTCATGACCCTCACCAATATTGCTTTATCTAGTACCGAGAAATAAAACATTGATCCAATTCATCCGCATCCACTCTTGTATTTTCTAAATAATAGCTACTACAATAGTATACAGGACAGAATCACTTAATACCTAAAGCCAGTTTTGATGCATTGCAAAACTGATAAATCAGCAAAGTAATGACATACAATTCAGTATTCTACATAAAATAGAGGCACATGTTCTAGCTTCATGATCTTCTTTCTACTTTTGCTGGATTAATGTTTCATATAAATAATGAGTTAAGAATGTGGATTACAGGCTATCATCATTGCTCTTATCAATGAATAATATATAACCTGACAGTAAGCAGGGTCATGATGGAGAGGGAAACTATGTTACATAAAAAAAATAAGCAAAATGCCAATAGATATTAAGGCAAAAAGATAACCAATTTATCTAAATATCACAAGTAGCATACTGGCGAGACCTAGTGAGTAAAGGATTATTTTCCTAGCTACTGAGAAGGTGCGCTCCACTGGATGGCATCATTAGGTTAGAGGTAAACATCGGGTTTAGATGTCTATAAATGAATTAGAAATAGACCCCATGTGGGGCAAGTAAATTTGTGAAGGGCAATTGGACACCTACAACATCCTGAAATCATGTGCTTGGGCCTTGCAAATGTGCAAGGTCCTTTGAAAATGACTATACTGTAAACAGCTGCTACAAAACATCCATCTCACACTTTGTTCATATCTTAAAGAGCTTTATTTGATTTGTATAGTTTCTAATTCGATCCACTTCATAATAGAACATTTCCAACACATCTGCAAGACTCAGATCCAGTCATGTTTGCCTTACAAATAATATGATGCATCTCCTCAATATCAAGGGAAATTAATAATCATAAGACCCTAGACACAAGTGATCTTGTTTCATGCAGTTTTGATTACTTTGAAAATCGATATACCATCTATATAAAGATCTATTGAATCTGAACAAAGAGCTAATAGGATGTTTTGTGTCAAGTGTCTGCAGGAGAGTCTTTTGCGAATATTCTTTTACATAATGCGAGAACATTCGCGAATCTCTCTGGGACGCTGTAGCACCAATCGGCTCCTTACATTCTGCACACCTGGAATAGAAAGGTTTCACCCCAGTATTTCTTTGATTCAAAGCCCTACTCATTGTATGGGGACTTCACCCTGTGAGAGTAGGAGGTGCTACATGTAAAAAATTACATCATATATTAATATACAGTGCAAAGAATTCATTAGTATCCCTTTCGCACACATAATTCGTCTGAAAACGTGATTCTGGTTCCAGATATATCACCTGCCACTACCTTTCTAATCCCTTCCCACCGGGAGAACCGTGGTAACAGCTTGTACACAGTAACTTGATCAAGCCGTCTCAAAAGTCTAGTTTAAAGATTTATTTCATTTACTAACCTTTGACTTTTCCAAACTAGGGTCTTCGCGCCAGATACCTATTTTTGGTCTAGCACCCCCTTTGGGTATAGCTCCGGTACTGCTCATCTCTGCTCAAAATATTCTTCCTTTTCGTACGGCTTACACATTCAAAAAACGGGGGCTTCACGATCGTAAAACTCCCACCTCGTACCTTACAAATGAGTTATAAGTAATTACACTTAGTCTCGTTGTGATATTTACTAATGAGCACAACTGTCGGTGATCACGTTAACAACCTGGACAGCAATCAGCTGCCTTGTGTTGTCAGGCCAGCGAACACTTCTATCAGCAACACAGGTGGAGCGACTCTCACCTCCAGCACCCAAGCAGACTCACCACATTGCCAGCGAATATGTAACTCCTCATTTTCAAAGGAATTAAAAACAAAAAATACTTGTATGTCAAAATTCTGTGGCGCCTAAGTACAAAGTTCCTCAACTGCGCCTTAAAGGTCATTATAATGAATAATCAAGTTATATATCACTAGCTAATCAGTAAAGTGAACCAAGTAATGTTTCATCCCGTGGCGTAATCTTTAACAATACAGCTGAATAAGGAAATCCCACACACATACTTCGTTCCACAAAACAGTAAAGACTGCATGGAGAGGGACAGATACACTTCCGAGCCCCACATGTCACTAAAGACAATATATAGACAAACATACATAACGAGCATAACTCACAGTATCGCCCTTATGATACTGACTGTATGATCCAATTCAAAGTCTTCTTGGACTGGTCTTTTGTCATCTAAGAGAAAAGGTCATCCATAGTTTCATTCGTCCGTAAAGGACATGTTAATAAGAGGTTACGCTCAAATGGAAAGTTAAATTTTGCTCATGAAAGCCATAACTGACTGCGGATTTGATCTGATTTTGTGAAATCTGTAAAGCACTAGAACCTAAATGTTCTATAAGTGTTTTCAGCGGTACACCACGGAGGCCAATAAATACCTGCTTGTACTGCATAGGTAGGAGGTTTATTCTCTAATATCATACAACTTCCTAAATTTATGTATACTGTCTGCATTATAACCACGTCCTCAATAATTCTATTCCATTCATCCTACACTCTTACGATAACAGTACTTTACACCTGTTTCAGCAAGATTAATTTCAGGGTAAGTCCTCTGGTGTGTGTGTATAATTACTCACAGTAATCACCCATTTGTAATGTATGGAGAAGGAGTTTTACACTGTGTGTGTGTGTGTGTGTGTGTGTGTGTGTGTGTGTGTGTCACATATGGCTTGCAACCATTTTTTCATTTACTGGCAGGATTGACGACAATGACTAAAATCAAGTTAGAAAGATTTCCCTTCTACTCTGTGGGCCCGTCTTCAATGCCCCTCTTGTTGCCCTGTCAGCTTATGCCTTCATCAGCCCCGGTTTACGAGTGTATCTCAAAGAGTCAGAAAATATCCACCTGAAAATACGACACTGATGTATATAACAAGATATATACTTAATAGGTAGGCACGTAGAATACACACACACACACACACACACACACACACACAAAGAAGAAGAAGAAGAAAAAGGTATCCATGCAGTGAACTGGCCTACCTAATCTGAAGAAATATATCTAACTGATGTACAAACACAAAAGGTGTGGATGCGGAGGCAACTACACACATCAGGGAAAGCTTCTCGCTGTGCATCCTACTGTCCTGTACCTTACACAGGTTTAACGGGCCTCCTTGCTGTTCCCGGCCTTAGGGTCAAGCCACACACAGATGTGAGTGCATATCTACATGAAAAACTAATTTGGGAAAAATTCTATATATCAACGAAGCTCTGTTACAATATTTGGGTTGTTGTTGGTTGGGTCTAGAACCGTTTGCGTTCTCCGTTAGTACTGTGTGTGTGTGTGTGTGTGTGTGTGTCCAGACCCGTGATATTTTTACAGCGAATAACAATGGACTGGACATTCAGTTGTCTTATAATACATGGAGAATAAGTTGTATTTTCTTGTAATACATGAAGAACGATAGTACCAGGTGCTCGAATTGTTCAATCGATGTTAGCACGAGAAATATTTCCTCGAAATTTATACAGTATTTACATGTTTTCATTACATTTTCTCCCCCAAACATATGCTTAGGAAGGGAGACAGGAACATTTTGGTCCAAGGGTCACTGTTCTTAGGGTACAAGTGGTAATGGTTCCATAAATCGCGACTGGAATTTTCTTCCAAATCGTTTGTTTTTTAAGTCAGGTCAGGTTTTATGTGGATGCAGAGGAATATCCCTATCACACAATTCGTACTTTTTTTTTACCGACTGGTGCCCTATAAAACGCAGGGATTAATATCCACATCCAAATTGATTAAACTAACTTGTGGCTTATCTGTGATAGGCTATACGTCATACGTAATTGAATTCTTAACCGCAAATGAGTATCCTGTCATTAATTAAGCATAAATTTCCTCATCTCATCCCTTCCTGATAAAACTGAAACTTTCACTGTCTTATTACCGAGATTACGTTACGTTACCATATCATAGTTTATTCATAATTAATTGAGCCCTAAAGTGGGAAGGTTTCGAAGTACAGATAAGATGCTGAGTCAAATCAAAGACTAACGACCTAACGAACTCAATCAAGTTCCTAGTATTTCTTTTTAAGAGAATTTACTTCCCCTGCCCACCTTGCGTTGACTATATACCCCCTACTCACCCGTGGTAAATGTTTACCCCCCATGCCCACTTGAATATTTCCCCTACCCACCTGTGCTGAATGTTTACCCCAATGCCCACTTGTGATGAATATTTCCTATTTCCCTCATTTTTTTTTTTTTACCCCTTCCAATCTGCGTTGAATGTTTACTCCTCCTCCCTCGTCTCCTGTGCTGAATGTTTACCCCTGGGCCTCCTGTGTACCAGGTTTTTACCCGTGATAAATCATCATCCCCTGTTCTCTTTTGACGTCCCCATGCCCTCATTCGATGAATGTTTACATCCCTGCACGGAATATCTATATTTCATAGATTATTAAAGGTATCACATATTACAAAACGGATAATCATTACTGAGGATGTCAACTACAAATTTCTAAGAAATATCTTAGCTCACCTGAGGACAGCGCGTCAAGATGGCAGGCTTGTTGCCGTAGGGAGAGGGTTCGTTGTCTAGGAGAGGCGAGGAGGTTTATTGCCTTGGATAGGGAAACAAGTTGGTTTATTACCTTGAGCAGGGAGGTGAGCAGGTTTATTACCTTGAGCAGGGAGGTGTGCAGGTTTATATCCTCGGGCAGGGAGGTTGAGTAAGTATATTGCTTTGTGCTTGCTGGATAAAACGTATGAAACCAGATTACTCCACAATCGATGGAACTCAGTAAATAATGTAATGACATAGGATACTAGAATGAATTATACAGAGTGTAAGATTACGCTGCATAAGCGAATATAAAACGATATTTGATAAGTTTATTAGTTGTACGTTTCATGATAATTTCCGTCATAATTATGAACTCTAATAATTTAGAAACAAAACGATATCACGGATTATTCGATTTACAGTTAACTGTCAATGCATTGTGTTACGTGGTTTTTGTTGCTAAGATTCGCCAGAATGTACTTCACCTAACTCGGAGACAGTTTGTCTCTGTAATACTTCATAACATGTCAAAATAATGTTTCGCTGATGAGTTAACAAATTACAGAAAAAAAGGTAAGCCTGGGGTTAAGCCCGTATGGGTTCGAGTCTCGGTCGCAGCAATGGGTCCACAGTCCCCGCAGCTGTTCATCCTCCTCTCAAGGCAGTTACACGAGCCAACATGAAAAAGAAGCGTTACTATTTTTTCAGTTTTTTTGCTAACATCTATTTTTTTTTTTCATACTATTCGCCATTTCCCGCGATAGCGAGGTAGCGTTAAGAACAGAGGACTGGGCCTTTGAGGGAATATGCTCACCTGGCCCTCTTCTCTGTTCCTTCTTTTGAAAAAAAACAAAAAAAAAAACATTACGAGCAATTATATATATATATATATATATATATATATATATATATATATATATATATATATATATATATATATACCAATCGACGAATGGTCACGGGGTGGAGTGAGGGACTGCAGACTAAAGCTCGTGTTAACCTTCACAGAAAACGGCTCACATAGGAAAGTGACGCTGCACATCAAGTCTTGATTAGGGTGTTGACGGGCGATCGTGCAGCTCACCCTCGAAAAGATAGTTCAGGTGGTGTAATGCACCTCATCCTTGATATGGGAGCCGAGTATTTTCACAAAATTCACAGGGTTGTAAGTGGACATATATTTACCCAGCATTTCTGGTGTAAGGGACAGGGGCGTATTGGGAACTCGCCAAGGTAATTACGAAAAGCTGAAAGCGTGAGTGACGTTTAAGACCACATTATTTTCTTCATTAACAAAATAGTCTGGAATTTTAACATACTGTGGCTGTTATTTATTGTGGTCACTGAGCAATACTGTAGTTTAGAGAATTAAGCACTTTTTGAGTTATTTGGTTATAATGCTATTAGAGTTTTGAGTTATTGGGCAATATTTCTATTAGATTTAGAAGACCAGTTTTATATGAATATGATATAATGACGTTTGTTACAAAGATACGGTTGATAGCATTAATGGAGTTCTGTTTGATGAAAAATAGAAAAAAAATGTTTTTGAAGGCAGAAAATATCGTTATGAACATTTGTCAGTATATTTACGAATGCTGCAAAACGGACACAAAGGTTTCATTGGTCACCAGTGTAATTCAATGAAACATAAGTGTACATACATACATGACATAGGATGGGGGGAGAAAGAATACTTCCCACGTATTCCCTGCGTGTCGTTGAAGGCGACTAAAAGGGGAGGGAGCGGGTGGCTGGAAATTCTCCCCTCTTTTTTTTTTTTTATTTTCCAAAAGAAGGAACAGATAAGGGGGCCAGGTGAGGATATTCCCTCAAAGGCCCAGTCCTCTGTTCTTAACGGCTACCTCGCTAACGCGGGAAATGGCGAATAATATGAAAGAAAATTTTAAAGTCAGGTTTGGCAACATCGGGGAGATCTAATTAATTTCTTGATTCTCCTCTTGAAATCTTTTTCCGCTTCCACCTAAGAGTACCATGATTCGGCCATGTCGGTCACTTACAAGAAAAAAAAAGTACACTTCGCAGGCCTTATGTACAGTAAGCGGGAAACGAATTAAAAAATTACACAATTGTATCATACGGTCTTCATAAGATAATCGAACGAAAAGTGGTTTTGGCTTTGTATGTACAATTGGAAGATGAAGAAAACAAAAGATCATTTGTAAGCGTCTAGACGCACCCTTAACCCCATTTTCGGGATAAAATTATCAAGAATTAGAGGCGCATCATCTGAGTTTTCATCTCTTTGTTCGTCGCCATTAAGGCAAATCTTGTCAACCGATCTTTCCCTCACAGTCCAGCGTAACCTGGTTTTCACAGACTCTTTGTACAACTAAACAATGATCTCATTGGTGCTGCATTGGTTACAGGCTGGATTAAAAAAAAAACCTGAGGCAATCGATTTATGTCCTGTAAGCCGCTGTATTCATACATCTCTACATCAGGGACTTACACTTGTGACCCGCCAGTGTAGGGTGTAGATTTCCACATCTTAACCAAAACATCACATTCTACTACGGTCTGTTGCACAGTATGACTTAGGTATGATCTAGTTCTAAAACTTTTGCGCCTTGTCATTCCATGCTTCTGTTTTCCCCAAGTTTCGCCACTGTATAATAACGGCCTGTTGAGTGTGTTTGTTAAATCTGGTTTTCAAGTTATGCTGTGCATCGTCTAGAAATGGTATAAAGATGATAATCCTACAGAAAGATTCTGCGCTTCCTGTAGCGATATTAGCTGTGTTAGCTTACCTTGAGCAACGTTTAAGGGTAATTCCGCTATCTTCCTTTCGAGGGACTAAAGGGGGTTAGAATAACTGTATAAATGACTAAATCATATCTTTTTTATCGGGTAGGTTTATTGTATACTGTATACAGCTCAAGGTGGGACGATTTTCTTGAGTCTACCAACCGAAGATACGACTGGGTCAAGGAGCTATGTCCTCGATACGAGTTCTTAGCGTAGCCAATTCATTTCCAGTGACGGGAAGAAGAGGAAAAAATATATTCCTTTATCCAGTCTAAGCTTTGAGGTTGCAGTTTAACTAGCTGCCTTTGGATCAGACAAGTTCATCAATCCAAACTCGTGTGACAAGCCTCAATGCTCTGAGATTTCTCCAGACAACCTCGCAGCCTATTATACCAGTTGGTGACATGGAAGAGATTGATTGCCGGAACAGCCAATTTAGTAATAAAAAGTGAGCCAATATTCCCCCCCCCCCCCAAAAAAAAAATAATACGTCAAGCATTGTCTTCAATTCTCCGCATTTTCTTCCCTCTTTTGGAGACATGGGATTGCAACTACGATTGCAGAAAGATTTATGATTGAGGCAAATCCATAAAAGCAACGAAGACTATACAGTAAACCTGGACATTTGTAATATCTTTCTCTTTTCCTTTTCACCTGAGAAAAATAGAAATACTGTTGGTCTGTTACCCAGATAGTTATGCATTTATAGAGATTTCGTCAAATTCTACCAATTTTACGTTATTTCGTATAAACAAACTGTAGGAATCACCACCCCACTCGACTCTGTATGTCTAGCCTCTCCGTCCATTACCTGATGCTGACCAAAGAAGCTTAACTACAGTATTGTCCTTGGTGCTGACATAGCTTCCTGGGCTACAGATAAGGTTTTGTTTTAATAGATTTTTTTCTTTTTTTGAGATGTGTGAAGCATATAGGTAATGCACAGAATATATATATATATATATATATATATATATATATATATATATATATATATATATATATATATATATTTTTTTTTTTTTTATTATTATACTTTGTCGCTGTCTCCCGCGTTTGCGAGGTAGCGCAAGGAAACAGACGAAAGAAATGGCCCAACCCCCCCCCATACACATGTATATACATACGTCCACACACGCAAATATACATACCTACACAGCTTTCCATGGTTTACCCCAGACGCTTCACATGCCTTGATTCAATCCACTGACAGCACGTCAACCCCGGTATACCACATCGCTCCAATTTACTCTATTCCTTGCCCTCCTTTCACCCTCCTGCATGCTCAGGCCCCGATCACACAAAATCTTTTTCACTCCATCTTTCCACCTCCAATTTGGTCTCCCTCTTCTCCTTGTTCCCTCCACCTCCGACACATATATCCTCTTGGTCAATCTTTCCTCACTCATCCTCTCCATGTGCCCAAACCACTTCAAAACACCCTCTTCTGCTCTCTCAACCACGCTCTTTTTATTTCCACACATCTCTCTTACCCTTACGTTACTCACTCGATCAAACCACCTCACACCACACATTGTCCTCAAACATCTCATTTCCAGCACATCCATCCTCCTGCGCACAACTCTATCCATAGCCCACGCCTCGCAACCATACAACATTGTTGGAACCACTATTCCTTCAAACATACCCATTTTTGCTTTCCGAGATAATGTTCTCGACTTCCACACATACATATATATATATATATATATATATATATATATATATATATATATATATATATATATATATACACACACACAAATGCATGGATGGACTTATATTTTGGAAGGATAGCTAGCAGAATGATGATGATGATGAATGGAGGAACAGGTAATAATTGGATGGATAGCTGGGTGGTGTCTGAATCTTGGTTACATGAGAAAATAACTGAAAAGGCACCTCGCTCATAAATTACCCACCTCGTCTGAACTATTGGTCCTGATTGGCTATATTTCTTTCTGTCCAGAGACATTATGGACCAAAAGACGACCAGTCTCAAATGATTATTACTTTTTTTCTGTTCAGTAAATAGTAACGAGGCTTTTTCTTGTTTACTTGTTGGCCAAGTGGGAGAAGGTCTATATTATGAATTCTTACTGTTGACAGCTGCAAGGCCGGACGGAAGCTTTTTTGGAATGGCTATTTCATTATGCTATTCTGTGTCATTTCTACGTGTTTAAAACAATAGTAATTTTCAGCTGAAGGTTTAAGTAACTTTTCTAAACATAAGAAATATAGATAAAATGCCTTATTTTTTGTTCAAGTACCAACGAAACATAAGCTACATTCCCAGGTGCCAGTTCAGATGAAACTGAATAGCAAAATGTGCTGCTCCTGTACCTGTACAAATGACAATGTTTGCTTATCGTTCGGTGGAACCACCTACTTGGCTCTACAGGAGAGAAACAGGCCTGTTACTGCCTCGTTATGTAACCCACGAGGCTTCTGGATGACAAGACTTAAGAACTGACACAAATGGAAGTGGGGATGATCTGTATAAAAAAGAAGAACAATCATTAATGGAATAAAATTTACCTGATAAGTTCTGAGAAATAAATCACTACAGGGAACAAGATATATTGAGATGGATTACGAAGAATGTCTGATGTAACTTGATCGTAACTTGTTCGTACCAGAGCAATGGATATAACTATTGTCATTAGATATCTCTTAATCTCGGTTTGTATGAATTATGAACCTAATTTATTTATCAATGATATGACTTAAGCTGAAGAAAATAAGCCGTAAGTTGAATACAATTGTCATATACAGGTCCGTAAATCATTGGTTGTTAAACGAGGATATGAGCCGTAAACTTTTTGTTTATGCAACACTGGCAGGTAGTATGTAACCTTTTTTTGTTCCTATATTGTACTTTTTAAGTACGTTCACTTCTATACGTGAAACTTGGATTGTAAGTTCATAGAATTTTGTGAAAGCTGAATTGTACATCTGTTCACGTTTTGTTGCGAAAACGCGTGTTGTAAAGTCAGTAGTTTATGTTGAGAAACTTGAATTTTAAATTAATCAATCTTACCTTGTCAGCCATGGACCTTATTGTGTGTAACATTTTCGTTGCAAAATTTCATCTAATCCAATCAAATTGATGTACCATCCTCATGAAAAAAAAAATACACATAATTCTTGGCACTCTTTAAATATGCTCAGCTTCTCTTGTATTTTAATCAACGAGCAATAGAGATTAAGCTTGAAGATTAATCTTGTTACCATATAGAGAATAACGGACAGGCTCTCGATATTTCTTCTTCAAAAAACGAGTTTTAAATGGAAATTTTTCTCGTTTCCTGTCTATTGTTCACAAGATGTCTTTCATCATCCTCTAAGTTTGACAGTTTTTCGCTATCATAAAACCTACTTATGTGCACAGTAAACCCCATGCACAACTGGCTGAGAGAGAGAGAGAGAGAGAGAGAGAGAGAGAGAGAGAGAGAGAGAGAGAGAGAGAGAGAGAGAGAGAGAGAGAGAGAGAATGAATCGAAACAATAATCAACATTATGTGAGAATGCAAATCTTCGACCGTTTGACACTTTTTTCAATGTTCCGCACGTAATACAAGGATTTCCACCTACTTTGCTCGTCTGTGTGACATAATGGTTATATTCATCTCACCTGTGATAATAAACGCTGTACGTTCTACGTAATAACTGTTCTGTCCGCATACTCTTGGTTTCTATCAAAGTCGCTAAACCACGAATTAAACCCAGAAAGCGTGTGTATAAAGAACTACAATGTAAAATGATCTGAAATGAGATAGATGCTCTTACATTCGTAAAATTGAATAGATAATGAAAATATGTTTCTCTTAAATGAGTTATATTTGCGATGCGTCTCAAGTACTTCTGCACAACTCACTACACCTTTCTCTTGATTATAATCAACTTGTATTATATAATGAGATGATGTTTTGCTTTCTTTTTTTTGATACTGTACCACTATACCTGATGAGCTAGCAACTACAACGTATCGCAAGCTAACTGAAACAAAGGTAATACAGCCAATGATAACAGAAACTACAAAGACCAACGGTATTAATAGAAGAAACTAGGGCGAGTGAACCATAGTAATGCACAAACATGAGCAACTCAAACCAACATCATCAAAAGTGGCACAAGCCATCAACATCAAGGCAACAATACAAGCCAAAGAAACAACAACAAAAAAATACATAGGCCAGCCCTAGAAACAGCACCAGTAACAGAAATGGTACACGAAATGAAGGCAAGCAACATCTGCAACAAGAGCGCGTGGCAACCCTCGCGCCGGCGCTACCAGAAACTATATAATCAGTGCTTTGCTGAACTCTACTGCAGTCGGCAATGAGACGCCGCCGTGAGGATATTGTT